>NC_137639.1:6693944-6906444 GCF_963383615.2 Lipophrys pholis | reverse complement strand
CTTTTGAATTGTAGTGTTCTGGCCTCTCTTTTATTGCCCCTTTTATCCCCCCTCATCTCTTTGCATGAGTGCACCACTTTAGATTTCAATGTCTGAAAGTTGTTTGAAAATACGGACTCCACTTTCTCTTTTGTTAGATTGACTGATTTTGCGTTACCTCATTAAAAGAAATGACACAATGAACTTATCAGGCGATTTTAGAGTCATTATTGTTCATTTTGTTTCGTTCATGCATCTAGATGACGTGATCACATCTACCAGTAAACCAAACCTATAAAAAGTTGGTGTCGATCTGAAAGAGCTTAAAAAGACCAACGAAATTGTGATTTTTGTAACAGCAGGTGTGGAGTGACGTTATTGGTCGGCTGTGAGGTGTTGAGGTGTGTCTCTGTGTCTCTGGTGTCTCTGGTCAGGCGCTTGGAGAACAGAGAGACTCAGTTCAGCTGAGAGGGCAGCCCTGCAGTCTGACTCGGAGTGAAGGCAGGAGCAGGTATGGGAGGAAAGAGCGTCACTGAGCGAAGCCTCGTCTTTCTCCTCACCGCTGCGCTCTGCTCAGAGGCCAGTTTGGTGTATTATCTGCACCTCACTGACAGAATGATGTGGGCAGAGGCCAGGCAGAGCTGCCAGGCGGCGTCTTCTGACTTAGCAACTTGGCATGCACTGAGTGCACTCAACAGTTACGCTCCTATAAAGACAGACATCTGGATCGGGCTGCAAAGAGATCAAGAGCAGGATTCCGTCTGGAAGTGGATCAATCTCGGGTGAGTATTTTAATTTGAGGCCTTTAAATGTAGATGATTTGAATAGTTGTTGACTACATGACTGTGTTTGTCTCAGGACTGGGTACGGGACGGAAGGAGAAGACGTCTCCTCGAGCAGCAGCTGGGTCGTCGGAGAGCCGAGCCGTCTCTGTGCGGTACTCTCAGATGATTTATACTGGTACAGTCGGAAGTGTTCAAGCCCGAGGTCGTTTTACTGCTGGAGGCAGAACAAAATCCACTATTATCCAGATACTCTCACCTGGGATGAAGCGTCCGACTACTGTCAGCGCAACAATGGTTACTTAGCCACTATTGAGTCTCAGAACGCTCAGAAGTTCCGCTATGAAGGTTGGATTGGACTTTACCGGGAAGGCGGTGACAAGTGGAGCTGGGTTCAAAATGTGTCCTCTGACTACACAAACTGGGGGGGGTCCGGGCGGCCCGCCGCCTTCGACTGTGGCAGTTTACATTCCTTCACTGGAGGGTTTTACAGTGAGGAGTGCACCACCCGTAAGCAGGCCCTCTGCTCGGGAGACAACCTGCTGCTGGTGAACGAGAGGAAGACATGGGAGGAGGCCGTGAGACACTGCAGGGACATGGGAGTGACGTGCGGCGAAGGCGCGCGGGCGAAGGCGTGCGGGCGCCACTACGACCTCGTGAGCCTCGCGCAGCCGTCTGCCTCCGGCTACGCCAAAGCCAAGATCGCCAATGCCACCACTGACGAGGTGCGGGGATGGGTGGGGGGTGTGTGTACATACGCGTGTGTATTTTGAGTATATTTATTTTTCAGATGATTGAAAAGTCGTAATTCAGCAGAGGCTCTAACAGAGATCTGCAACCGGCAACATGCGGCTCTTCAGCCCCCCTGTAGTGGCTCCCTGACATTTTCACAAAACTGTTAGTAAATAAAGATTTTGTTTTCTTTTTCTTTTATTTGCATTCCACACTGATCTTCAACAACAATCTATTCTAGGCTACAAACAGCAAAATAAAGTAAAACAGCCAGAATTGCAAAAAAAAAAAAAGAAGAAAAAAAAGGATAAAATAGTGACTATTGAAATGATATTAATATAAAGAAAAAAAACTTTATATATATATTTTTTTTTAGGACAACAAAAAAAAGGAAAATAAGTAAAGGAAAAAGGAAAATAGAAAGGGGGAATGAGGAAAATGGTAAAAATTTGCTGGTATAACTAAAACTGCTCATCATGATAAATAGTTAAAAAGCTAAACTGGGAAAACTCTTGAAAAAAAGACAAAAAATCTCTAAAAATTACTACAACAGTTAAGAATGTGATAAAATAAAAAAAATCTGAATTGCACCTATAACACTTTATGAATGCAACCTAATGTTTTGTTTGAACAGCAATTTGTGGTTTATTTGTTTTTCCTTCATTTCAGATAATTCAGCTGTTTTGCGGCTTCAGAAAAATTGTATTTTGTGTAAAATTGTGAAAACGTCTCTTTTGCTCATGAAGGTTGCAGACCCCTGGATTCTAAAGATATGAATAAGAGCCAGATGAAGATTATGTCAAATCTGAAGCAGTGAAGGCTTAGGAATAAGACCAGCATTCAGGATTATCCAGAGGTCTTTAATTGTAGCTTCATTTACATATAAATCACAGCTTCATCTGCAGGACGGTCGACATGAAACCTGTTTAAACGGCTTCAGCAGACATCAGTTGGCTCTTCTCCTCCGCAGGTCTGGGTTGGCCTGCGCTTCCTGGAAGGAGGGTGGTTGTGGCTGGACGAAGCCCAGGTGGATGTGGAGACTGTGCTGCCAGGCTGCCCGCCGCCGTGGCAGCGCTGCGGGACGCTGTCCAAGGACAAGAGGAAGACGTGGCTCTTCAGGGACTGCTCAGAGAGGAAGAGCTTCATCTGCTCCTGGATCGATTAGAGATGAAACGTTCATTGTACATGTTGACCCGTCCATCTCTACTACTTCATCTACTGTGTGTAGTTTTTCAGTAAACGTCAACAACAATAGGGAAAGTCTGCTCATTTAAATTTAGACTGAATCACTTAGTTGTTTGAAGATTTTAGTAGAGCTGCTTACGCTGACGTCATATAGAGGTGAATTGTCATCCTTAACATAAAATCTCGAACGGTCAATCAGCAACGTGTAATACTTGTAAGCCCATGGTAAAATAATATGTCAAACAGCCGTTTTAGTTTTAAATGAATGTCGTGTGACTATTGTTAGACATTTCATTTAGTCAATCAGCTTACACTAACTTATAAACCAACAAGTGAGTAAAAGCAGCCTATAAACATGTAAACGTTCAAGAAGTAATGGAGCATTCGTTTCTGGATCGACTCACATAATCAAGTTACACATTCAAAGTAGCTTCTTGTGGAGAACTGAGCTCACGACGAATGCAATTTGAGGAAAATTTGCATGTCCGATTGTATTTCTGTTCCTTTCAGCATCTCCCATTTATTACTAATGATTGTAAGCTCCAGGCCTGGAAACTTTATATGTTTGCAAATTTTGTCATTATTTTGATGTGCCTTATTTTTCTATGTTATATTGTTGTAATATTATTCTTTTTCTGAGCGGTGGTTCTTGAATTAAAGCTCAAATCCTACACTGTTGAATTCAATCAATTGAATCCTCTTGTGATTTTGATTTCTGATGACGGAATTCACTTAGATCAAATGTTTTAAACACATTTCAGTTCTGGGGCCACATTCAGCCCAATTTCATCTTTAGTGGGCCGTTCCGGCAAAATCACATTATGAAAACCTTTAGATTTAAACGTTAAAGTAGCCAAAGGGGTTTTCAAAAGTCTAGCTTATGCCAATTCTGAGCAATGAGCACCAAATTTACTGCAATTTCAACATAAAACCAATTTTAATGATGCAAAATACAGTGAAGTCTCCAACAATCTTGCATTTTGCAGCCTTTTGCAAACTATATTTCATGGCAGCATCCCAGACATCTTAGCTTTGGTCTCAGTGTTGTATTATGCCTGCTACTCTGTAGAAAGATGTGTTGAAAATTAAGTGATTTCTTTGCCAATTTTACAATTAACTTGCTGGGTTCATCCAGATTGCAGCCTATTGTTACCCACGGAACTTATGTTTGACACCTAATACTGTTTTAAGTCCTGATTTAAAAGAAATGCGTGTGTTGGGAAGCTTGTTCCACAGGAGAGGAGCGTAGGAAGTAAAAGCTGCTTCACCTTGTTTCTTCTGAATCTGGGAAAAAATGATAAACCTCTTCCTTTTGGACCTCAGGGGTCTGGATGTTTCATTTTTTAATGGACATAAACCCAGGAAATGTTCGTGTGCTGCACTTTAAATGTGCTGTGAAAATCGCATATAAGGAATTTCTACAAATATTCATTTTTGAAACTTTACATTAAACTTGATTAAGCAGGTTTAAGCAGGTTGAGTCACCCTGAGCTGGAGAATGGGAGCTTGCGGAACTAAAGTTTGGTTCCGACCAAAGGCGTGTTGTATCTCGTCGGACACGTTTCCTACTTCCGGTCGTCATTGAAGGAGACGGATCCTCTTTTCGTGATTTTTCTCAACATTTAAAAGCCTGTAAGTTGTGGTTCTGACTATATCTGTTACACAGCCGCTTTCAGGTGTTATTAGCTTCCCTGTTATTCTGATTCAGTTTTATATTTGTCGAAGATTTGGAGGAAAATGTCTTCGTTAGCTTCCTGTAGCAGCGTGGTTGACTTCAGCTTATAATGATGATTTACTAAATTACTGATAATCACAATACACGATTAACCAGCGGTGTAGCTGATGTGTTCACTTATAAATGAAACGTTCATATCTGCACAGACGGACTGAATATTGTCTTACAGAAGGAACATATATCTACACCTGTGTGCTCCGCCACAGGAGTCACCGTTAGTCCTTTATTGTAATAATAATATAATAATACAGCCTCATACGATTTAGATTTAATAGAGAAACACTTCAAAACTAATTTAACATACACTCATTTCACCCACATTCTCAATCACCTTGTTTCAATGTATTTCCTTTCTCTCCTTGTTAAGCTGGGGATATTCTTGTGTCTAAATGATGCTATAGAAATAAATTAGCTTTAATTTATTAAACTGTAAAAACAAAAGTTATGACCGAGACAAACAAATGGAACAAGTACTACAAATCCATCAATTCACATTTTATAACATTTCACTTAACTAAGGGTCACAAGGGTCACACAGGTGAGTGAGAGCTATTGCCTCATATTGATAATAATAAATGTATGTTTAATTCTGATATGACTAAATACTATGAAATTATGTTTAGACATATATAGTCTGAAGAAAAGTTGCAGGGTAGATGAGTTCTCCTGGCTGCTTTCCAGGCCAACATTTCAATTTCAGTGTGTTAAATTTAGCTGTTTATTTTAGACTAATGTGGACTAATGCTGCATCCCAAATGTGTTTTTATTCCACGTCTCTGCTTTACTTAAATTTGAACTCTAATGGCTATAGATTAGTGCTTTATTGATCCTTTATATGAAATTCTTTTGTTTATGAAGTGAGGTTCAAGCTGGTCTCAAATGCTCTGATCCGTACGAACACAGGACAGATGTGGACAGAGTATTGATTATAACTTCCTTTAAAAATGTGCTTCATGTTGATAAAATAGCTGCTTTCAAAGCAACTGCAAAGAGATATTTGTAGCCACGATTGCTGTGGTCTTCATGCGAAATCGCAGCAGGTAACTAGCACATTAAGCTGTCAACTGGCTCCATTATTAGGATATCATATATTGTGTTATGTGTGTAACGTTTCGGTTTTCTCTCTGCAGGGAGACTCGTGAAGACACATCATGACTCTGTTCCACTTTGGAAACTGCTTCGCTCTGGCGTATTTTCCTTACTTCATAACATACAAATGCAGCGGCCTGTAAGTGTCTCTTTAAACTGGGGAGCTCGAACATGGGGGGGTGAAAATATTCTTGACTGGACATGTGATGCGGAGGAAAGGGTTTTATTTCACCTGCACTGTTTCATATATCGTAGCAGCAGCATGTTCAGAGACCCCGACGTTGATAATCTGCTTAGTCAGGAGGTTTGGGAGGGTCTGTGTAATCCTCTTAGCTCTGTGTGTTGTTCCACCCGGCGTTGTGCAGTATGTTCATTAACGTCATGACATCAACTTATTAATGCACCATTCAGGCCTCGTTTACATGACAAGTGAAAACACGAATCCGTTGTTGTGTTTTTTGGTAGGGATGGGAATCCAAAACCAGTTCTTGTTGAGAACTGGTTCCCAGAGTTTACATTCCTTGGAATCATTTGCCAATTATGCAAATGATTCCCTTATCGATTCCAGTGGACGGGAATGACGTCACCACGCACGCTTCCCAGCCTACGCAAGGTGCGTGGTGACGTCATTCACCAGTCCAGCCGGCAGGAAACATGGCGTCCAAGCGGCACTAACACTTGCACACTCGGCACAAACATCCTGGCAAAGTGGATATTTATTCAAAGGGAGGAAAGACGAACAATATGCAGAAATGTTTACACGCAGCAGCGATGACTTTGAAGGAATGTCGCGTTTTCGATCCGCGTCGCAGTGAATCTCAACCCAGCAGCATCGACGTTAACCTGCTGGTAATACTGCTGGTCACTCACTCACTCACTCACTCACTCACTCACTCACTCACTCCATTGTTAATGTTTATAGCGTATTGTTCGCTGCACACACCTGTGTGATTCCATTACAAAAACAATCAACAGCACCCACTAGTGGCCCTACAGATCAACTACATCATTTACTGTGTTTCTGCCATTTCCGTGTAAACGGACATCGTTTACTGAAACGAAAACACAAATATGATGCGTTCTCACCTGCAACGATCTCATGCAAACGGGGCTTAAAAGAAAGTACATTGAAGAGTTGTGATGTTCAGGACCTCAGACTGCGCTGCTTCATAGACCGATGTGGTTTCATTTTATTTTTGTTTTTATTTTGGACAAAATCAATGTCGTGCCCACAATTCACACCAGATAACCAAAGATTTTTGACCACACAGTGAATAATTACTGCAGAACAATATACTCAGATAGCATGTTTGAAAAGGAGTGGGTAGAAGTATAACTTATTAAATCCCACCTCTACTCCATGAATAATAAATAATTTTGTTTTGCTTCCACTTATTAAATAATCAATTCATTTCAACATGTTAGAACTATTATAATAAAACAAATTATCTGATGAAAAGGTATCATTAAATACTGTTTTTAGATAATGATATGTAATATAAAATACATATAATAAAGTTGTTTGACCATATCCAATCATACATACATACATTATACAGATCGTGCCGTGTTGTTGTGTGAAAACCTAAACGTGATCCCCTCTGCGTGTCTGGTTCAGTTCAGAGTACAACGCCTTCTGGAGATGTGTTCAGGCCGGCGCCACCTACCTGTTTGTCCAGCTCTGTAAGGTGAGCAGCTCCACACCTGCAGCTTCGACCGTCCGCTTCAGTTAGAACTTCTTCTCATCTTTGTCTCTCGCGTGTTGCAGATGTTGTTTCTCGCCACGTTTTTCCCGACGTGGGAAGGCGGAGCCGGAGTGTATGATTTTGTCGGGGTGAGTGTTGAAGCGTCTTCGTCACAGAGACGTTTGGTTCCGTCCAGATAAAATAAGGTTGTTCTCCCCGCCCTCCGTCCAGGAGTTCATGAAGGCCACCGTGGACCTGGCCGACCTGCTGGGCCTCCACCTCGTCATGTCTCGGAACGCCGGCAAAGGAGAGTACAAGATCATGGTGGCCGCCATGGGCTGGGCCACGGCGGAGCTGGTGATGTCCAGGTCAGCAGAGGAATCGCAAACAAAACTCCGGGGTGTCTTTTCTCCTGTAGCGCAGCTCCGTGGAGAAACAAAAGCCCCGTCTGAGTAAAGTTTAATGGACTCATACTGGGATTTTTCACATTAAAGACGCAGCGAATCGGGACAGTGTGTAACGACGAATAACGATATAAATATTGCTTCTTTCAATTTGATAACGCAAATAACGTCACAACTTGATAGAAGTAGCATTAAAACAAATCTGCAGCCAATAATATTACATATATAAAATTATATTTCTTTGAAAATTAAAGCCTTTTAAAGCAGGTTTTGTGCAGTTGTATCATGAAAAATGGCCAAAATTACTGTTGTACACATTTATATATTATTGTTAGAGTCTGAAAGCAAATATATTTTGTTCACGTTAGAATATAGAAACAAAACATTTTACAATTTCATCCCAAAAAAAAAAAAAGAGAAGTTATTTCATAGAATTTGTTTGCAGCCAATGATGGACAGTCGGTGTCATCGTCGTTCTGGATACAATAAACAGATGAAGACCCTCCAGTGAACTCTCCCAGTGGTTGCAGCGCCACACAGTGGACAAGTTGGGACATCACCCATCCGACTATATTTACCGACTATATTTACCATGCATTTTTGAAATCGTGACTCTGCACATTTAAACTTTCCCATGTGACTGGATGTGTGTGTTTGCGTCTCCTCAGGTGCCTTCCTCTGTGGGTCGGAGCCCGGGGGATCGAGTTCGACTGGAAGTACATCCAGATGAGTTTCGACTCAAACATCAGCCTGGTGAGTCGCAACCCTCCGACTGTGTGTGGCTTCAACGACTCGCTGTTTTTCTCTTCATTTCAACTGTGTGTGTGTGTGTAGATCCATTACATCGCCATGGCAGCAGTGGTGTGGATGTTTACCAGATACGACCTCCCTAAAAGCTTCAGGCTGCCTGTTACCGTCCTGCTGGCTCTCTGTGTCTACAAGGCCTTCCTGATGGAGTAAGTCAAGTGTTTTAAACTGAATGACGGGTCGCATTATTGATTATTGGTGTATTGATCCCTGCAGAAGTGTCTTCTCTCTTCATCTCTGACTTCTGCGACCAAGAAACGCCATTTTATTCTATTTTGTGAAACTCAGTCCAACGCATTTGCTCATTTTCACATAATTTCACTATAATTTATCCGTTTATCCATGACCCGCCTCTGATTGGCCCGTCAGCCCGCTTGCTGCTCGGTGAATATTGATATTGACCAATTGGATCAGTGATTGCAGCGAGGACGAGCCAATCAGAGTACGGTGGCATTGCTTCGTCATCCTGGGACGGGAGTTTTAAACCTTCATGATCGAAAGAGCTTGTTTGTGCAATTTTCCACCAAATGAAATTTGCCTGCAGCTGCAAAACGTCTGAAATTTAATTAAATGAAGAAAAACTGCATTCATGACATTTAAAAGCTCTAATTCAGATTCAGATGAATTTTTTTGCCATTTTATGCATCGTGACTATTTTAGCCCTTTTAGTTGCTGTGTAGTTTTAATACTGTTTGACAGTTTCTAGTGGTTTGGTCATTTTGGCTCTTTTCCCTGTTTTTGGGGTTTTTTTTGAGTAGTTTTAGCAATTTTATCTGTTTTTATCTCTTTTCAGCTATTTTGCCTTATATATCAGTTTTTCGCCAGGAGATTATTCCAGTTTTGAAAAACGGGGCGGTGTGCACATAACAGAGAAATGAAAGCGAAATGTTGCTATGGTGGAGCTGAGGAGCCATGGGAATAGGAATCTCTCTCGTAGATACTGCTGAGTGGTGCATTATGGGGGATTGTGAAGCGGGCGTGCGCAATACTGAATCAGAAATAAGTTGGTATAAACGGTATGTCCTGGACTTGTAGTTTTCCTGTAGAGCCACTAGTAGGAGCTGTTGGGACACCAGGATGGTGTCTAGCTCTATTCTATTCTATTCAGTGGAAAATGCCGTCTAAACGTGTCCTGACATGCTTCATACTGATTCTTGGTGTTTTTGTCTCTTCAGGTTGTTCGTCCACGTCTTCCTGTTGGGCAGTTGGACGGTGTTGCTGGTGAAAGCCGTGCTGACCGGCGCCATCTCGCTGTGCTCGCTCTTCCTCTTCGTCACTCTGGTTCACAGCAACTAAACAAACCGCTGCAGTCCTGGATGGGCCTCCAGCAGCCGCCCGCTCCAGTCGGGACGCCGCTGCGGCTGAATCCCGGCGCCACGCCGGTCTCAGCGGGAAAGAGGTTCAAGTCTGAAGCTTGTTCGTCCACTCTGGGTTAGCGTTTGTCAAGTTTTTATGGAAAACAGGTGGAGAGTGTCTCTGGCGACACCAGGAGGCGGCTGTAACGTGATGAGCTTACCTCAGATTTGTTCATTTCTTTTTTTTTTTTGTCAGATTGATCACAAAAAAAGGAATAAATAGTTTTTTATATTCTCTAATGGACAGCAGCAAATGTTTGACAGTAGCAGGATAACAGTGACTCTTGATGCTTTAAAGCGTGGGCCAATTTACCAATTTATTTATACTAAAATAAATAATACAAGTAGTTAAAACTGAAATCGCGGAGGAATTTTCAGATTTTCACTCAAAGTCAAACATTCAAATGAGCTGATTGCGTTGAGTTTGTATGAGTTTTGACAAAATAAATGTCTTTGTATTGTCTTTTCTCACTCTGCGTGTCTCCGTTTATTTGGTCATGAAAGATCAGACTTGAAGCTTCACGTCCAGAAAAGTTGAGACGCTTTGGTCAATGCAAGTAAAATCTGATTAAAATAAATTGTGAATCTCAGTGTTTTTCCCTGTAGAAGTAATTTAACACACTGGATGGAAACTTTGAGCTGAATTTGATTTCTCTTAGCTCAGATTGGACAGAAGAAATGTCTGTCTCGCTTCATCTTGAGGAATATGAAGGTTTTCCCTGACAGATGTTGTCTGGACGGGGCCAGATGTTCCAGACGTGGTCGCTTCAGTCGTTATTTTTAAGAAGAGTTTTACAAATTGATGCTTCCGATGACAAAACATTTCTCCAGTTTGTCTCAGAACATTTGAAATGATTTTAAATGGTTGGTGTTTTAGGATTATGTTGTATAATTTACATTAAATATCTTTCACTTCACTTTCTGAACTTAATGACCCTCTGAATCTTCGGTGCTGTACAGAGTCAGATCTCTAAACTGTCTGCTGTCTTTCATTGAACATCCATCTGAAAATCTAGCAGTTTGCTCTGGACTAGTGACCGTCTGACTCATTGATGTACTATCGATTATTTATTAGAGAAATGTGCTTCTCAGAGACAAACAGGAGAAAACAAATCAAGAGAAATTAAATGTGTTTTATTGGTTTGTATGTATGTATTTTACCAATTCTTTGCCCAAATTGCATGAAATCTTCAGGGATGATTGATCATCATCCACCATTCGATCCTGTGGAGGACGTGGACCCCCTTGTAATGAATGGAAGAGGCGATGTCTTCATTGGCCCCCCGGATGTTGAAGAGAACTTGGTGAACTTGGAGCAGGGTTGGCTCTTTCCCGTTCATCCTGTTCTCCCTGAGGCCGACCCCGGCTCCCCCACCAGGAGGAGGGGCGACGAGAGCCGCGAGTATGAGGAAAGTGAGATATGGTGGCTGGATTGGTATGACAGTGACGAGGATGAAACATGGTCCTCCTCAGACCTCGGCCTCATCTGGACAGGCTGAGGCCTGAGCACTCCAGAGACCAGGACTCCAGAGACCAGGCTCCATCCTCTCCAGCTGCCAACATGACCAGGGATGAGGACGAGGACTTTGTGGACCTGGCTCCGTCCACTTCAGACCTCGGCTCCCCGACAAAGAGGAAGCGGGACGAGAGCTGCGAGTCTCAGGGAGGAAAGAGACGGAGGCTGAGTTCAGACGATCCGGGCCTCGGGTCCATCTGGACGAGCAGCCAGGACCAGGACTCCCAGGAACCGGCTCCGTCCACCTCAGGCCTTCACCTTGTCAGGCTGAGGCCTGAGCACTCTGGAGACTAGGACTCTGGAGACCAGGACTCCGGAGATCATGACTCTGGAGACCAGGACTCCAGAGACCAGGCTCCGTCCTCTCCAGCTGCCAACATGACCAGGGGCGAGGACGAGGACTCCGCAGACCAGGCTCCGCCCACTCCAGCTCCAAACCAGCTCCTCCATCCCTCCAGTGCTGGACAACAGCAACTCTGACTGAAGCAGTTTTTGCAAGTTGGTCTGTGCTGATATATTCATATACATCTATATATATATATATATACATTCACTGATTTACTTTATGTCAAAAAGACTGCTCTAAATAATTTATCCTCTCCTCTCCACTGCCCTCAACGCGGCGTTGGGAAGCTTCCTAAAGGAGTTAAGTAAAGGCGATCACGTTCTTACAGTCCACCCGGTGACGTAATAATAATCCGACGGTGACGTCTGCCGTGGTGAAAAAACTACAAATTTCCGAAAACGACAACAAAAAGCACATTTCTACCACTTTTCCCCTGTGCCTCTAAACGCTGATATAATCTCAAATATTACAAGATTTGATTGTAAATCAAAGGAAAAGAGGCTCCAGGCTACCAGGAACTAAAGTGAAATGGCTGGCAGGTGAATAAATAACCAGTCAAACTTAGAATAGGCTGCACAAAAACTTTACAATGTTATATTTGTAAATATGGATTATTATGTAGTATGCCTGGCCGGGGACTGCAGATGGAAACTAGATACGGCTAAAATCTGGTACAAAACATCTTTTCTTTCAGACTAATGTTTTTGTACATGGTCCCTGAAAAATAAACTAAATAAAGAATAAAAATAGAAAATCGAAAAGAATCTTTTAATAAATTTTGAGGCAAAGAAAATGTCCTTTTATAGCAATAAAATAAAAACCTTACCTTCACACAGATTTTACTAAGTTTTCTATAAAGAATTAAACATGTTTTGTGTTTAATGTTATGTTTAATGTTATACTATGTTTTTTCACAACTTAATTTAGTGAAAAATGGCTTTCTTTGGTGATAAAGGTTACAGATCTCAGATCGAGCAGTAGACACTAGTGGATGTTTGGGAAGTTAATTTAACACAAATGTATTTACAACCCCGTTAGAAGGCTTTTCCCCACGTTAGATAAGATGCAGTTTTATGTTTATATTATATTTATTATTATATTTATATTATTATATTTATATTATATTATATATTATATATTATATATAAGATGCAGTTTTATGTTTATATTATATGTATATTGTATATTATATATAAGATGCAGTTTTAATTCATATCCTGAAGTTTTTGTTTCAGAAATTGACTCCCAAATACAATATTTACAAGAGTATCTAATACTAATAGGCATGGTACTATATTCTACATCTTCGAGATTAAGCCGTGAAACGTTTTCTTCCTGTAAAACGTGGTTTAATTGCCTGAGCGCTCTCGCAGCCTGAGGATGCTACTGCGCATGCTCAGTCCTGGCACCGTGACACAGAGTGAGAGCTCGCTCTGCTGGACAGAGATGGAACTTCAATGTGTTTAACACGGTGGTGATTTGAGACTTTAAACCCTGTTAAGATAAAGAGAAGATTCGTAAAGGAGGGTCTGAAGTAGGTAAAAATAAACTTATTTCACGATATCAATGTAACACCCGTCTCTACTCCCTCTGATCATGTGTCTTGGACCCACATTGGCGGCAGCATTCACCGTCAGGTGATGGTGGTATAGCGGTAAGCATAGCTGCCTTCCAGGTGGTTGACCCAACGAGGTTCCTGGCCATCCCAAATCTTTGTAAAGTGTAAAAATATTTTTAATTTGAACATGTTTACTTTAAATAAACTGAAACACGTTGATATGAGAAAACCCTGGTCTGTGATTACAATGGAGTATCTCAGTGATTCGTTTACTTTTATCTGAACTTTCACTTCTACTGGTTTAATGTTCATTTCTGCACTTCTCACATCCTGATCCAAACCTGGGCTTCGCAAACTTTCATTGTTATATAATATGTTTTATATAATAATAATAATAACAATAACAATATAATATAAACATAATAATACAGCGATGCCAAACACTTTTAATTAGTACGGAAGAGTTTTAGGGCCACTGAAGAAAAAAAAATTTGGAGGCTGAAAAAAAAAAAAAGCTTCATGTTCTTCAGAAAAAGTAAAAAATCAAAGTCGAGATTTTTGTTTTTCACGGAGAGTTTATGTTTATGTTGTTTATGAGCTAAATTCTGTCCTGAAGCATCTTTTCATCACTTCATTAAACCGCCTGATATGCTTCTTGAGGAAGCAGTCACACGTGCTGGAATGTGGATGGACGGACTTTTTTTTCCACCGTGAAAAAATAAATCTCGATTTAGATTTTTGACTTTTTCTGAAGCGCATGAAGGGTTTTTGGGTTTTTTTAGCCTCCGAATTTTTTTTTCTGCAGTGGCCCTAAAACTCTTCAGTAAATTAGTCATTTCCATGTGACTACTTTTTCAGTTACGAGTAATGGAACGCGTTGCTATTTCTAAACCAGTAGCCAGATTAAAGTTACTTCTCCAAGTCACTGTGCGTTACTATTGTGGTGTCCTGCAGGACGAGTTTCATGTCTGTAAAGCCGCTTCTTTATTAAACTGAACCAGCCGCTCCTCACGCACGCAGTCTGCACTATGGTCTGCACGTTCACCTGACCCGCCCCCTTCTCCACACTCAGTAACATTACCCACTAACAGCAGGTGAACATGATAACTTTATGCATTGCAGGCCAGTCACAAAGTACTGTAAGTATTTACAGTTCAGTTGTTAAAGTCTTCCCTACATACATAACATGTTGGTCCTGAACATCAGCTGCTATTACAAGTTAGTGGTTCCAAATTCTTTAACAACACACCTCTTAATGTTTGACATCAATAAAGACCTAACAGCCACGTATGAACACATGAGGAAGAACTGAGGAAACATGCAGAGAGGCTGGATCGGACAACCTCTGCTGGGACACATGATTCTACTGTCCACACCGTCCACATGATTACACTGACGATGAACCCTAAACCCTGCAGGTTGAACCTGGACACAATAAATATCTAAAAAATACTGATATACACAATTTAGATAAATAAGTTAAATTCTGTAAAAAAATGGAATAAATACAAGCCTCACAATAAATATTTAAGAAAATATTGATATACACTCATAATTCAGATAAATAAGTTATATTCTGTAAAAAATTTAATAAATACAAGCCTCACAATAAATATTCAAAAAGTACTGATATACACTCATTATTAATCCAATAAGTTCACATGCAAACTGCTGGTGTCCAAGCCACGTTTACGCATACACTGGTATTTACAAAGTGGTGCTATTTCTCTGCATTTGGGCCTTGTATTTACACATAAATGAAGCTCTGGGTAACCACAAACCAGGATTTCTGAAAACTCCGGCCACAGTGGAGATTTGAAAAAACTCTGTGTCTCTGTTCTTGGATCTCTGGGGCACAGGAACACAGGAGAGGGGAAGGATGGGTCCGTGTACCTTCCGGCCATTTGATTTTCGTTTTGATGTCGGAGAACGAAAAACCGGAAACCATCCGTTTTTCGATTTGATATGAAAGGATACTTTCCAATCAATAAACCTTAAAGGATCCCCTGTGAAAGTGGTGGGCTCTGGGACAGGCAAACGACCTAATGTAAAGGAATTTGCTATAATTTGGGCTAAACTGGCATCTTCCTGTATTACATTTTGGGGAACTGTGTGTCGTGGCTGAAAAGGTGTAGCTTGTGGATCAAGAATTGGGTTATAGTCAGTATTTAAACTATCAAGAGGAGATTTATCAGTCTTATCCACACAACTACCTGCTAAATCAAATTCATTATATGCCCTTACACGGGCCTCTGCAACCTTCACTTCACCATCTGCTCGCAGTTGTTGCAACTTTGATTTTCCTTCTTCCAGTTTTAACTTCATTTCAGCCTCTTTTTGTTTGATTTCTGCAAACATCTGTGTTTCTTCGCGTTTCCATTCGGTCTCCATTTTGACCAGCTTTGCCTGTGAAGAATTTGGACGGCTTTTGCTTGCTCCATTTTGGCTGCCAGTTCCGCTTCTGCATCTGCACGTTTACTGGAGGACGACGACCTGGAGCAAGCACTTTCTGGAGCATCAGATCCTCCACTCGACTGGGAGGCAGCAGTTTCTGTGTTAGTTCGTCCTAAAATAGATCCATATTCCTGTTTATTGAGCTGTATCCTCACTCTCTCCTTTTCAAGGCGGTCATTAAAGGTTTGTCCAATGTTCTCCATTCTCTTATTGACAAGGTCACAAATCTCAGATGATAACGTGCTGCAGGCATCCATCTTCTTTACAATATCTGGAGCGCTTGTGTGATCACGTCTTATTGCCTTATAACATTGGCATACTTTATCATGATTGGCCTTGATTTCTCTTTGGATTTCTTCAAGATCATCCGGTGAACAAAGGATCTTTAATTTAGCTCTTATTTCCTTTGCCGACAGTTTCCAAGTTTCATATGCTTTGTTGAATGCTTTCTGCTTCTTCTTTGCTTCTTGTTTTTGTAGCTCTCTGCCTTTTTCTGTTAAGGTTCGCTCCCGAGAGCTGGACCTCACCTCTGGAACATCTTGAGAGGTGTTTTTGGTTTCCTCAACAGATTCTAACATGTTGCTATTTTTAGGGCTGTTTATAACTTAAAGACTCTGAAGTGGTTTTTGTCTAATTCAACTGAGTTGTGACTCTAACTTAATTTGCACATGCTTTGAACCACCACTGATAGACATGACTTCCTTAATCACCCCAAAGTTGAAAAACAACACTGATACATGTAAACAGTTGAGAATCAGCAGAGAAATTCCAATACACAAAATACCTTTGATGCAAATTATTATTATGTTGGCCTTAGTTACTTCTATTTATATTCAATCGGCAATATATGTACAACTGTACACATGTAAACAGAAAGGCACCACATTCAAAACATTTGAGGACTGACGGAAAGCGATGACAGCTTGATCTCTCAGCAACGTTGCCGTCTTTAATCAATGTCTCTCAGAGGAGCTGTTGCGCGCTGCAGCCGGTAGTTGACGACGTCTCTATGCACCAGGATGGCTCTAAAACAGCGACGAGTTTCACTGTAGCTGCCCTTGGCATCAAGAAGAAAGCGTGGAGCTCGACGGGTGCAAACGTTTATTTTTCTTTTCTTTCATTGTTCTTCAGAACAGGCACCAGCACCGTACACCGTGAAACTGCAGGATATTATGAACAAAAAATACATCAGTTCACTTATTTCAATACATTTCAATCTAACAATAATACACAGTGCCCGACTAATAATAACAAACAAAAAGACGCGCTGTCATTGTACACACCTTGTTTCTCCTACCATGAAGAACCGGTGTTTTGAGCCCTTGGTAGGCGAAGCGAGGTGTGTACAATGACAGCGCGTCTTTTTGTTTGTTATTATTAGTCGGGCACTGTGTATTATTGTTAGATTGAAATGTAATGAAATAAGTGAACTGATGTATTTTTTGTTCATAATATCCTGCAGTTTCACGGTGTACGGTGCTGGTGCCTGTTCTGAAGAACAATGAAAGAAAAGAAAAATAAACATTTGCACCCGTCGAGCTCCACGCTTTCTTCTTGATGCCAAGGGCAGCTACAGAATGTGTAAATATTATAGTGTAATTACAAATTAACCCTACTGAATCTCACATTTATAATCATTATTTAGTTTTTAATTTGGATTTTTCTCTCCTGAGAATAATTTCATTTAATGTGATGACTGAGCTCTGAGGACAATCTGCAAGTGTGCTGCTTCTGACATATAGGGGGCGCTGTGAGACTGCAGTCAAATCAATGAAAAGACGCGATTTTAATGATGTAATGTATATCATAAATTAATCTCGTACAACGCTGCTCACCTCAGGAGCAGCTGAAGCAGCTTCAGCTTGGAGGTGATGCTCCATCATGTAGGTGGAGAAGCCTTGCTCTGGTGGAGCTCCATCTTCAAACATTCCTCCCTGAAACTCTCCTTTCACCCGTAGTCATGCCGTTGGGATCCGTGTCCAATATTACGTTGGCGCAACCGTCCAAAGACATTTTTTTAAGTTTTTAATCATTAAATTTATACAAGAATATCACCGAGGGGACAGTCAGACGAGTCTGGAGCGGCAGCAACAGACGAAGAAGAGGGTTGACTTCCGGGTTTTCCGGCAAATCAAACTTGAAATAAAGAATTACGGTCGTATTTTATTTCCCGATTTTTGTTTAAGAAACGCATATTGGGAAACGGGAAACCGTCCGATTTCCGTTTTTCGATTTTCAATTGTAAAACGAAAAACGGGAGACGAGCTGTCTCCCGTTTTTCGTTTCCCGATATCAAATCGAAAAACGAAAATCGGATGGTTTCCGGTTTTTCGTTCTCCGACATCAAAACGAAAATCGAATGGCCGGAAGGTACACGGACCAGGATGGAGGCTGAGTCTCTGTTAGTGCCAGTGTCTTTGGTGGTTATCGTCATGCTCCTGTTTGAGTGTGTTATCCCGAGGGCGTATGTTGGCGCCAGTGACGTGCGGTGAGGTTCATAGCTGGTGAGGCACTGACTTCATCACAGTCAGATTTACAAACATATGAACCCTAAAGAGGATCTTATTCACCATTTGATTGGCAGCAGTTAACGGGTTATGTTTAAAAGCTCATACCAGCATTCTTTACACATACAAACTGTAGCACACAAAAAAGCACATTTAATAAAAAAAAACATTATTATGGTCTTACCTTTACTTATAAATGAAGTCAAGAGGAAAAAATAAACGATCGCTGCCGCTGCACTTGACTTGCTAACTGTAGCTTGTTGTCACTTATTCTGCAGCCGAGGAGTCGCAAGAAGGATCCCTGGGATCACTAGCGCCCTCTACCATGAGGCAGGAGAACTGCGTTCCTCACCCAGTGCGTCTTCGCAGCCATTTTATGATTGCTCAGCACAAGAAACACGTTACACACATACAGTTGTTGACAAAATACACTGTACATTATATACCTCAGTTAATTAAACTATGGAAATTTATAATATAATTCATATAGCAAAAGTGTTTGAACATTTTAATAGCGACATACAGAGAGATAGCAATACGGTCTCACTGCACAGCAGGCCAGCAGTTAGCCGAGTCATTGCGCAATCCATGGTGAGGCTCAGCTGGCTGCTGCCTCACCGCAAGTCTCTTCTCAGTATTTGAACGGTAAATGTGAAAATTCAGCGATTTTGAATAAAAATAATCTAAAACTGGTGAAGTTAAATGGAAAATAACTTTATAGTATAATAACTGGATACATATAACAATTTAATAATTTTTTTTCTTTTTACATTTTCTTTCTTTCTTTCTGCCTCACCTGCCATCATGGAAAGTCTGGATCCAATGATATTCAGAAGAACATCGTCCAGTTTGAAGCGGTCCTTACGGTTCCAGAACAGGTTGAAGTTGTCGATGAACTTTATCCCATTGGAGAAGCATGTTGAAGTCAGTCATGTATTCAAGGCAAAGAGGCCAGAGAAAGATTCAATTCCTCTTCCCAGGGTTGGAATGGGGCCTGAAATGAAAACATGTTGGGGCTCGAACTCCTTCAGAGTATCCATTAGTACTGAAAAGTAATTTTCCAGGACCTCAGAACCAGTCTTGCTCTGCAGTATGTTGAAGAAGCCTGCATGGATGATGATGTTCATGTGGCTGGGATGTGCATACAAAATTTGGTGAGTTTTTGAGCATGCTGAGTGGGTCGAATTTGGGTCTAATGACATGGCGGATTCATAATTACAAAGAAGAAACATTACAAAAACAATAGGGTCCTTGCCTCTGGGACTTTTGGGCTTGGTCCCTAAATATAATGTTACTTTCTTTCTTGGATTCGTGTGTTGTTCTTTTTTGATCAAATTGAAGATTTACCTCAAAACTCTCATTTTCAACCGCAGTGACATTCAAATTCAACTATTATCCATAAGATGTCCTAAAATGGATTAAGTCTTGCTGTATATTTCTACACTTTGTCCCATCCTAATAGAGCCCTTCTTTTAGAATAAGAAGATAATTAGAAATGTGCAGTTTGGTATCTTCACACATTTTAAGAGGACTCGTTAAAGAAGAATGATCCTGGACATTCTTGAGAGAATAGCTTTTAGTCTCTTTAACTTTCAGGTTTACTTAGTAAACGATACCGAAATGACATTCTGTCAGTTTTATTGGACATTATCGTTTATTTAAACATATAAAACCATGGTACATTATGTCAGTAGTTCTGATTGAGTTAAAGTTTTCAAAAAAATCTTTCACAACAATTACAACCTGGACCGAGTTTGAATCTACAACGAATGAGTTGAGTTCTTTTAAAAAGACATTTGCATCAACCTATATGAGTCATTAAAATTGATTTGATTGATTAGTGGTGCAAGTTAAGCCAATATTCTATCAGAATCTTTCACTTGGTGATACAAGTGCCAAATTTGGCACAAATGATGTTCAGGATATGCTATTTGACAAAAGTATGTTCTCCAGCTGTTAAATACAAGATGGCCACCAGTTTTCAAGATGGCTGCCTCGTTAAACGCAAAAAAAGGTTTTTGAAGTAGAACTTTAATGACCAGAAATGTTTTAACAATCCAAAAATCAATATAAATGTATACTGACTGGAAGAACTCAATAGAGTCAATTGAATTCCAAGATGGCAGCTACTATGTGACTCAAAAAACACTTAAAGTTCTTCATCCTCTGGAACTTTCTGGGTCTCCTCTGCTGTCTCCTCTGCTGTCTACTTTGTCTTCTTCTTCTTTCCGTTTCTTTTGTTTCTGGAAACCTGACGCATGTGTTTCCGTTTAGTTAGAATGGCAAAAAAAAGACTTGTGGTGCGAACAGACGGATCCTTGGCCTGGAGATCCTCCCAAGACTGGTAGCGGGACTCCTCCTCAGACTCGAGGGACTCCTCCTCAGACTGGAGGATCTTCTCAGATTGGAGGGACTCCTTCTCAGACTGGAGGGACTCCTTCTCAGACTGGAGGGTCTCCTTCTCAGACTGGAGGGACTCCTTCTCAGACTGGAGGGACTCCTTCTCAGACTCGAGGGACTCCTCCTCAGACTGGAGGATCTTCTCAGATTGGAGGGACTCCTTCTCAGACTGGAGGGACTCCTTCTCAGACTGGAGGGTCTCCTTCTCACACTGGAGGGACTCCTTCTCAGCGATTAGGATCTTGTTCTCAGTGCAGAAGGTTTCTTCCTCAGCCAACAGGGTCTTATTTTCAGCATAGAGGGCCTTCTTCTCAGACTGGAGGGCCTCCTTCTCAGACTGTAGGGTCGCCTTCTCAGACCGGAGGGTGTTTTTCTCAGACAGGATGATCTTCTTCTCATTCTGGAGGGTCTTGTTCAGAACCCACAGGGCCTTGTTGTCAGCCAGCAGGGCATTCCTCTCGGAGAAAATTTTCTTCTTCTCAGCCATTAGGGTCTTGTTCTCAGTGTAGTAGGCTTCATCCTCAGCCAACAGGGACTTATTTTCAGCATAGAGGGTCTCCTTCTCAGACTGTAGGGCCCCCTTCTCAGACTGTAGGGCCTCCTTCTCAGATTGGAGGGTCTCCTTCTCAGATTGGAGGGACTCCTTCTCAGACTGTAGGGCCTCCTTCTCAGACTGGAGGGACTCCTTCTCAGACTGAAGGGACTCTTTCTCAGACTGGAGGGTCTCCTTCTCTAGCTGAAGGGACTCCTTCTCAGACTGGAGAGTCTCCTTCTCTAGCTGAATGGACTCCTTCTCAGACTGGAGGTTCCCCTTCTCAGACTGGAGGGCCACATTCTCAGACTGGACAGTCTCCTTCTCAGACTGGAGGGTCTCCTTCTCAGACTGAAGGGTCCCCTTCTCTAGCTGAAGGGACTCCTTCTCAGACTGGAGGGTCTCCTTCTCTAGCTGAAGGGACTCCTTCTCAGACTGGAGGGTCTCCTTCTCTAGCTGAAGGGACTCCTTCTGAGACTGGAGGTTCCCCTTCTCAGACTGGAGGGTCTCCTTCTCAGACTGAAGGGTCCCCTTCTCCAGCTGAAGGGACTCCTTCTCAGACTGGAGGGTCTCCTTCTCTAGCTGAAGGGACTCCTTCTCAGACTGGAGGTTCCCCTTCTCTAGCTGAAGGGACTTCTTCTCAGACTGGAGGGTCTCCTTCTCTAGCTGAAGGGACTCCTTCTCAGACTGGAGGTTCCCCTTCTCAGACTGGAGGGCCACATTCTCAGACTGGACGGTCTCCTTCTCAGACTGGAGGACTTCCTTCTCAGACTGAAGGGTCCCCTTCTCTAGCTGAAGGGACTCCTTCTCAGACTGGAGGGTCTCCTTCTCTAGCTGAAGGGACTCCTTCTCAGACTGGAGGGCCTCCTTCTCAGACTGGAGGGTTCCCTTCTCAGACTGGAGGGACTCCTTCTCTGCATAAAGAGTCTCCTTCTCAGACTGGAGGGACTCCTTCTCAGACTGGAGGGACTCCTTCTCAGACTGGAGGATCTCATTCTGAACCAGCAGGGTGTCCTTCTCAGCCATCAGCCTCTTTCTCTCCTCCACCTCCTGCTGGAGCCTCTCCTCCAGAGCGCTGAGCCCTGCCATCCTGTCCTCTTCTTTTTGGAGGTCTGAGCTTTTTAAATCACCCCGGTTTTGGGAGGTGTGATTTAACCTTGCAAGAAGACCCTCATTTGTCCTCTGGAGTTCAGAATATGTGTGTTCTATGACATTGAGCTGCTCGTTCAGCTCAGCCACTTCTCGTTTGCAGTCCCTTGTTGTTCTTTGAGGTACCTGGCCATCTGAGAAGGCCCAGGTCTTCTTCTGTCTTTCTGCCTCCAACAGTCCAGCCATCCTCTGGAGATCCTCCTTATGGCATCTTTCTTTGAATTTTTGCACCACCTCCTCTTTACTCTGGTCCACCACCAGTTTGAAAATCTTTATCTCCAGGTCCCTTTCAACCTGCAGAAATTCCTGTCTCTGGTGGTTCAAAACATTGTTCAGGTAGAAAATATGCTGGTCCCGGTACTGAAGGGTTTTGATGAGATCATCGATATTACGGCGCATCGCCATAACCTCTTGAGGACCACTAGGCTGGGTAGCACAGTGAGTGCCCTGGCGAAATCCTCCTCTGGGTAGGTACCTTTGAGCCATTTCTCCACGTTGTTTTTAGAAAAACGATAAACGTGATTGCTACTAACTACTAACTAATTAACTAACTACTACTACTGTTTCAGCAGGTGCAACGTCCTAGCAGTTTAACAGTTGAGATATTTGTCTTTAAATTCAACACAAAAAGACTAAAGCTGATCCGACGTGTTCAGCTGATATGAAGCTGTAGTATAAGCTCACTATTTCCCTCTGTGTGTGTGTGAGAGACTTTGTGTCTCTCACACACACACACTCTCTTTTCACATCAAAGGCACAAAGGTCTGTTACGACTTCAACCTTTCATCTTGGCATCAATGCCATTAGATCTAAGCCATGCCCCGTGACATCATACCTGATTTAAGCCACTCCCCCATCCGGAACAGAGAAAGATCACTAGTTGTCGGGGAGGGCCGGTGTCGTCCTCGATTCATTCTTTTTTCCTTTTTTTTTTCTTTCTTTGAACCTTGCGCACACACCTTTTTGAGACAGGGAACCTGGCAGCACTGATGGTGAGGTGGAGATTTAAAGCCAGATTCATCTCATACATTTAATGTCTTCAGTTATTAGACTTATAGATCCACGTAATCATAAACAGCCAAACTGCAGTGTGAGCTATTACTACTGAATCTGCATCACGATGTTAATATGTCAAACTTTCATCTTACAGAGCAGTCGATAGAACTGATTGATTGCAACTGTGACAAGGTGCGTAACAATCAGCCTATTTTCAGAGTAAGTACATAAATAGCGCGGTGACAGCCGTGTGTAAAGCTGCACTGTGGATGCACTGGCACACCAGGCACTCTGGACGTGAGGAGCACACCGGTGCTGGACACAGACGACCTCCTCGTCACCCTCCGCCTCCAACTCTGGTGACTGAGGATAGAACACAAAGTCCTCTGAGCCTTTTTACAAGTCCAAGTTCAAATATTTAATTCATACATTCAATAAACTGATAAAACTGAACTTCATCGGTCTGCTGTGTCTCCACCAAAATGTCTCCTTCCCTCGCCGACACTCTGACACACGCTCACAACCATGGAGGCTGTTTTGGGGTCCAGCGGTGTCTTCAGGTGCTGACCCCCATGGTCCGTGTACCTTCCGGCCATTCGATTTTCGTTTTGATGTCGGAGAACAAAAAACCGGAAACCATCCGATTTTCGTTTTTCGATTTGATATCGGGAAACGAAAAACTCCCATTTTTCGTTTTACAATTGAAAATCGAAAAACGAAAATCGGATGGTTTCCCGTTTCCCAATATGCGTTTCTTAAAAAAAAAATCAGGAAATAAAATACGACCGTAATTCTTTATTTCTATTTTGATTTGCCGGAAAACCCGGAAGTCGACCCTCTTCTTCGTCTGTTGCTGCCGCTGCTTCACCATCCAGACTCGTCTGACTGTCCCCTCGGTGATATTCTTGTATAA
The DNA here is from genome assembly GCF_963383615.2 of Lipophrys pholis. Classification (NCBI taxonomy): domain Eukaryota; kingdom Metazoa; phylum Chordata; class Actinopteri; order Blenniiformes; family Blenniidae; genus Lipophrys; species Lipophrys pholis. The sequence continues at coordinate 6,882,320 of NC_137639.1, read as the reverse complement.
ATTTAATGATTAAAAACTTAAAAAAATGTCTTTGGACGGTTGCGCCAAGGTAATAGTGGACACGGACCCCAACGGCATGACTACGGGTGAAAGGAGAGTTTCAGGGAGGAATGTTTGAAGATGGAGCTCCACCAGAGCAAGGCTTCTCCACCTACTTGACAGAGCATCACCTCCAAGCTGAAGCTGCTTCAGCACCTGCTCAGGTGAGCAGCGTTGTACGAGATTAATTTATGATATACATTACATCATTAAAATCGCGTCTTTTCATTGATTTGACTGCAGTCTCACAGCGCCCCCTACTGTCAGAAGCAGCACACTTGCAGATTGTCCTCAGAGCTCAGTCATCACATTAAATGAAACATTTCTCAGGAGAGAAAAATCCAAATTAAAAACTAAATAATGATTATAAATGTGAGATTCAGTAGGGTTAATTTGTAATTACACTATAATATTTCCACATTCTAAAAAACTAATTATACCGTTTTGTATTTTAGTTAAAATATAATAATAAAATATAAAAATGTATTATTAGTGTTGTTCTTCTTGATAGTATTACTATTAGCAAGCTGATGCAGCTCTGTATGCAGTTATGTGTCATTTTCATCATCTTACTGATTTATGTGTTGCTTTAATTGATGGTTGAGATGATGACAGGATTGTGTCTTCTAAAGGAAGACGTGCCAGTGAAAGGACAGGAGCAGCTTTACAAGAGATTCAACACCACAAAACACATTTTCTGCAGACGGCATCAAATTCGGTAGGTTTTCTTTGTTGCTCTACTTTTTCTGAGCGGTACTTTGTGAAATTGACGTGCTCTGATAATTAATATTCTGATGATTAAATCCCGATGTTGCTTTGCATGAATGGTATTGTTAAAAAAAAGTATGTTTTACTTTATCATGCATTTAAATCTTTTGTTGTTGTTTACATGCACTCAGAGGTTATTTGTGATATGCAAATCCCTTTTCTTTACTTTCAGAACCATCACATTGAAAGGAGTTGGGGGGAGGATTGTATGTTTTTCTTACTGTGAGCCATTAAGTTCGTTGAACTAAAATTGGAATTATATTCAACTGAGCTCCAACAAAATGTAATTCTCATGTTTGCATGTCTTATATTTTTATTGGAAAGGTTGTACTGTGACATTCTCTTCTTTCAAGAATAATGTAATAAAATGGTCTTAAACTTTGTGTGTTCTGTCTCCCTGAGGTTTTTACTAGGAAATTCTCCTGACAACTTTGTAGATGAATATCAACTATAAAATAAAGGGCTGCCTGACTCATTTGCTGGATCAAGAGTTCCTCAGTCTACAAGATGGGGTTGCCAGGTTCTTTGTCTCAAGCCTTGCCTGCCAGGTCACCAGCTTTGGCATCAGCCAGTTTGATTCCTTACTGCCACCGAGTGCCGAGCCTACATCCTTTCTGGAGGCTCTGCAGCTCCTCATCCGGCTCAGCAGTGAATGAAAAAGCAAAGGAAAAAAGTGCAACATGTGATTTTAACAAAATATTCATTCTTAATGAGAGAATTTGCTCTTTCAATAAAGTTAGTTGAAAAAAGGTGGGATTTCCATTTTGTATTTAAAACTTTTTTTATATTAAATATTAAGACAAGGTTTGTTCATGAATTAAATGAATAAAAGAAAACATTTAACCAACACCTGGGATATGAAATAATGCTAAATTTATTCCATGCTATTTCAAATAACATAACAAAAGTAAGGTTTTATTTAGTCATTTTTTGTTTAATTTCAAACACAAAAGGGAAAAAACATAGATTGTAGTAGAAAAGCTAACATGTGTAAAAAGGAGTAGGGGTACGCTTAATAAATCCTAGCCCCTCTCCAGTCAATCTATTTGCACCGCGTGTATTTTTTTATTTTTTATTTTTTTATTTAAACTGCAGCAGCCAGATAAACTTCTAAATCAACTGGTGGGCGAATTCGAAGCTCACACAGACAGCCTGGCTCTGGTGGAGCTCCATGTAGGTGGAGAAGCCTTGCTCTGGTGGAGCTCCATCTTCAAACATTCCTCCCTGAAACTCTCCTTTCACCCGTAGTCATGCCGTTGGGGTCCGTGTCCAATATTACGTTGGCGCAACCGTCCAAAGACATTTTTTTAAGTTTTTAATCATTAAATTTATACAAGAATATCACCGAGGGGACAGTCAGACGAGTCTGGAGCGGCAGCAACAGACGAAGAAGAGGGTCGACTTCCGGGTTTTCCGGCAAATCAAACTTGAAATAAAGAATTACGGTCGTATTTTATTTCCCGATTTTTGTTTAAGAAACGCATATTGGGAAACGGGAAACCGTCCGATTTCCGTTTTTCGATTTTCAATTGTAAAACGAAAAACGGGAGACGAGCTGTCTCCCGTTTTTCGTTTCCCGATATCAAATCGAAAAACGAAAATCGGATGGTTTCCGGTTTTTCGTTCTCCGACATCAAAATGAAAATCGAATGGCCGGAAGGTACACGGACCAGGATGGAGGCTGAGTCTCTGTTAGTGCCAGTGACTTTGGTGGTTATCGTCATGCTCCTGTTTGAGTGTGTTATCCCGAGGGCGTATGTTGGCGCCAGTGACGTGCGGTGAGGTTCATGGCTGGTGAGGCACTGACTTCATCACAGTCAGATTTACAAACATATGAACCTTAAAGAGGATCTTATTCACCATTTGATTGGCAGCAGTTAACGGGTTATGTTTAAAAGCTCATACCAGCATTCTTTACACATACAAACTGTAGCACACAAAAAAGCACATTTAATAAAAAAAAACATTATTATGGTCTTACCTTTACTTATAAATGAAGTCGAGAGGAAAAAATAAACGATCGCTGCTGCTGCACTTGACTTGCTAACTGTAGCTTGTTGTCACTTATTCTGCAGCCGAGGAGTCGCAAGAAGGATCCCTGGGATCACTAGCGCCCTCTACCATGAGGCAGGAGAACTGCGTTCCTCACCCAGTGCGTCTTCGCAGCCGTTTTATGATTGCTCAGCACAAGAAACACGTTACACACATACAGTTATTGACAAAATACACTGTACATTATATACCTCAGTTAACTAAACTATGGAAATTTATAATATAATTCACATAGCAAAAGTGTTTGAACATTTTAATAGCGACATACAGAGAGATAGCAATACGATCTCACTGCACAGCAGGCCAGCAGTTAGCCGAGTCATTGCGCAATCCATGGTGAGGCTCAGCTGGCTGCTGCCTCACCGCAAGTCTCTTCTCAGTATTTGAACGGTAAATGTGAAAATTCAGCGATTTTGAATAAAAATAATCTAAAACTGGTGAAGTTAAATGGAAAATAACTTTATAGTATAATAACTGGATACATATAACAATTTAATAATTTTTTTTTCTTTTTACATTTTCTTTCTTTCCATGATGGCAGGTGAGGCACTGCCTCACCTGCCATCATGGAAAGTCTGGATCCAATGATATTCAGAAGAACATCGTCCAGTTTGAAGCGGTCCTTACGGTTCCAGAACAGGTTGAAGTTGTCGATGAACTTTATCCCATTGGAGAAGCATGTTGAAGTCAGTCATGTATTCAAGGCAAAGAGGCCAGAGAAAGATTCAATTCCTCTTCCCAGGGTTGGAATGGGGCCTGAAATGAAAACATGTTGGGGCTCGAACTCCTTCAGAGTATCCATTAGTACTGAAAAGTAATTTTCCAGGACCTCAGAACCAGTCTTGCTCTGCAGTATGTTGAAGAAGCCTGCATGGATGATGATGTTCATGTGGCTGGGATGTGCATACAAAATTTGGTGAGTTTTTGAGCATGCTGAGTGGGTCGAATTTGGGTCTAATGACATGGCGGATTCATAATTACAAAGAAGAAACATTACAAAAACAATAGGGTCCTTGCCTCTGGGACTTTTGGGCTTGGTCCCTAAATATAATGTTACTTTCTTTCTTGGATTCGTGTGTTGTTCTTCTTTGATCAAATTGATGATTTACCTCAAAACTCTCATTTTCAACCGCAGTGACATTCAAATTCAACTATTATCCATAAGATGTCCTAAAATGGATTAAGTCTTGCTGTATATTTCTACACTTTGTCCCATCCTAATAGAGCCCTTCTTTTAGAATAAGAAGATAATTAGAAATGTGCAGTTTGGTATCTTCACACATTTTAAGAGGACTCGTTAAAGAAGAATGATCCTGGACATTCTTGAGAGAATAGCTTTTAGTCTCTTTAACTTTCAGGTTTACTTAGTAAACGATACCGAAATGACATTCTGTCAGTTTTATTGGACATTATCGTTTATTTAAACATATAAAACCATGGTACATTATGTCAGTAGTTCTGATTGAGTTAAAGTTTTCAAAAAAATCTTTCACAACAATTACAACCTGGACCGAGTTTGAATCTACAACGAATGAGTTGAGTTCTTTTAAAAAGACATTTGCATCAACCTATATGAGTCATTGAAATTGATTTGATTGATTAGTGGTGCAAGTTAAGCCAATATTCTATCAGAATCTTTCACTTGGTGATACAAGTGCCAAATTTGGCACAAATGATGTTCAGGATATGCTATTTGACAAAAGTATGTTCTCCAGCTGTTAAATACAAGATGGCCACCAGTTTTCAAGATGGCTGCCTCGTTAAACGCAAAAAAAGGTTTTTGAAGTAGAACTTTAATGACCAGAAATGTTTTAACAATCCAAAAATCAATATAAATGTATACTGACTGGAAGAACTCAATAGAGTCAATTGAATTCCAAGATGGCAGCTACTATGTGACTCAAAAAACACTTAAAGTTCTTCATCCTCTGGAACTTTCTGGGTCTCCTCTGCTGTCTCCTCTGCTGTCTACTTTGTCTTCTTCTTCTTTCCGTTTCTTTTGTTTCTGGAAACCTGACGCATGTGTTTTCGTTTAGTTAGAATGGCAAAAAAAAGACTTGTGGTGCGAACAGACGGATCCTTGGCCTGGAGATCCTCCCAAGACTGGTAGCGGGACTCCTCCTCAGACTCGAGGGACTCCTCCTCAGACTGGAGGATCTTCTCAGATTGGAGGGACTCCTTCTCAGACTGGAGGGACTCCTTCTCAGACTGGAGGGTCTCCTTCTCAGACTGGAGGGACTCCTTGTCAGACTGGAGGGACTCCTTCTCAGACTCGAGGGACTCCTCCTCAGACTGGAGGATCTTCTCAGATTGGAGGGACTCCTTCTCAGACTGGAGGGACTCCTTCTCAGACTGGAGGGTCTCCTTCTCACACTGGAGGGACTCCTTCTCAGCGATTAGGATCTTGTTCTCAGTGCAGAAGGTTTCTTCCTCAGCCAACAGGGTCTTATTTTCAGCATAGAGGGCCTTCTTCTCAGACTGGAGGGCCTCCTTCTCAGACTGTAGGGTCGCCTTCTCAGACCGGAGGGTGTTTTTCTCAGACAGGATGATCTTCTTCTCATTCTGGAGGGTCTTGTTCAGAACCCACAGGGCCTTGTTGTCAGCCAGCAGGGCATTCCTCTCGGAGAAAATTTTCTTCTTCTCAGCCATTAGGGTCTTGTTCTCAGTGTAGTAGGCTTCATCCTCAGCCAACAGGGACTTATTTTCAGCATAGAGGGTCTCCTTCTCAGACTGTAGGGCCCCCTTCTCAGACTGTAGGGCCTCCTTCTCAGACTGGAGGGTCTCCTTCTCACACTGGAGGGACTCCTTCTCAGCGATTAGGATCTTGTTCTCAGTGCAGAAGGTTTCTTCCTCAGCCAACAGGGTCTTATTTTCAGCATAGAGGGCCTTCTTCTCAGACTGGAGGGCCTCCTTCTCAGACTGTAGGGTCGCCTTCTCAGACCGGAGGGTGTTTTTCTCAGACAGGATGATCTTCTTCTCATTCTGGAGGGTCTTGTTCAGAACCCACAGGGCCTTGTTGTCAGCCAGCAGGGCATTCCTCTCGGAGAAAATTTTCTTCTTCTCAGCCATTAGGGTCTTGTTCTCAGTGTAGTAGGCTTCATCCTCAGCCAACAGGGACTTATTTTCAGCATAGAGGGTCTCCTTCTCAGACTGTAGGGCCTCCTTCTCAGACTGTAGGGCCTCCTTCTCAGATTGGAGGGTCTCCTTCTCAGATTGGAGGGACTCCTTCTCAGACTGTAGGGCCTCCTTCTCAGACTGGAGGGACTCCTTCTCAGACTGAAGGGACTCCTTCTCAGACTGGAGGGTCTCCTTCTCTAGCTGAAGGGACTCCTTCTCAGACTGGAGAGTCTCCTTCTCTAGCTGAATGGACTCCTTCTCAGACTGGAGGTTCCCCTTCTCAGACTGGAGGGCCACATTCTCAGACTGGACAGTCTCCTTCTCAGACTGGAGGGTCTCCTTCTCAGACTGAAGGGTCCCCTTCTCTAGCTGAAGGGACTCCTTCTCAGACTGGAGGGTCTCCTTCTCTAGCTGAAGGGACTCCTTCTCAGACTGGAGGGTCTCCTTCTCTAGCTGAAGGGACTCCTTCTCAGACTGGAGAGTCTCCTTCTCTAGCTGAATGGACTCCTTCTCAGACTGGAGGTTCCCCTTCTCAGACTGGAGGGCCACATTCTCAGACTGGACAGTCTCCTTCTCAGACTGGAGGGTCTCCTTCGCAGACTGAAGGGTCCCCTTCTCTAGCTGAAGGGACTCCTTCTCAGACTGGAGGGTCTCCTTCTCTAGCTGAAGGGACTCCTTCTCAGACTGGAGGGTCTCCTTCTCTAGCTGAAGGGACTCCTTCTGAGACTGGAGGTTCCCCTTCTCAGACTGGAGGGTCTCCTTCTCAGACTGAAGGGTCCCCTTCTCCAGCTGAAGGGACTCCTTCTCAGACTGGAGGGTCTCCTTCTCTAGCTGAAGGGACTCCTTCTCAGACTGGAGGTTCCCCTTCTCTAGCTGAAGGGACTCCTTCTCAGACTGGAGGGTCTCCTTCTCTAGCTGAAGGGACTCCTTCTCAGACTGGAGGTTCCCCTTCTCAGACTGGAGGGCCACATTCTCAGACTGGACGGTCTCCTTCTCAGACTGGAGGACTTCCTTCTCAGACTGAAGGGTCCCCTTCTCTAGCTGAAGGGACTCCTTCTCAGACTGGAGGGTCTCCTTCTCTAGCTGAAGGGACTCCTTCTCAGACTGGAGGTTCCCCTTCTCAGACTGGAGGGCCACATTCTCAGACTGGACGGCCTCCTTCTCAGACTGGAGGGTTCCCTTCTCAGACTGGAGGGACTCCTTCTCTGCATAAAGAGTCTCCTTCTCAGACTGGAGGGACTCCTTCTCAGACTGGAGGGTCTCCTTCTCAGACTGGAGGGACTCCTTCTCAGACTGGAGGATCTCATTCTGAACCAGCAGGGTGTCCTTCTCAGCCATCAGCCTCTTTCTCTCCTCCACCTCCTGCTGGAGCCTCTCCTCCAGAGCGCTGAGCCCTGCCATCCTGTCCTCTTCTTTTTGGAGGTCTGAGCTTTTTAAATCACCCCGGTTTTGGGAGGTGTGATTTAACCTTGCAAGAAGACCCTCATTTGTCCTCTGGAGTTCAGAATATGTGTGTTCTATGACATTGAGCTGCTCGTTCAGCTCAGCCACTTCTCGTTTGCAGTCCCTTGTTGTTTTTTGAGGTACCTGGCCATCTGAGAAGGCCCAGGTCTTCTTCTGTCTTTCTGCCTCCAACAGTCCAGCCATCCTCTGGAGATCCTCCTTATGGCATCTTTCTTTGAATTTTTGCACCACCTCCTCTTTACTCTGGTCCACCACCAGTTTGAAAATCTTTATCTCCAGGTCCCTTTCAACCTGCAGAAATTCCTGTCTCTGGTGGTTCAAAACATTGTTCAGGTAGAAAATATGCTGGTCCCGGTACTGAAGGGTTTTGATGAGATCATCGATATTACGGCGCATCGCCATAACCTCTTGAGGACCACTAGGCTGAGTAGCACAGTGAGTGCCCTGGCGAAATCCTCCTCTGGGTAGGTACCTTTGAGCCATTTCTCCACGTTGTTTTTAGAAAAACGATAAACGTGATTGCTACTAACTACTAACTAATTAACTAACTACTACTACTGTTTCAGCAGGTGCAACGTCCTAGCAGTTTAACAGTTGAGATATTTGTCTTTAAATTCAACACAAAAAGAATAAAGCTGATCCGACGTGTTCAGCTGATATGAAGCTGTAGTATAAGCTCACTATTTCCCTCTGTGTGTGTGTGAGAGACTTTGTGTCTCTCACACACACACACTCTCTTTTCACATCAAAGGCACAAAGGTCTGTTACGACTTCAACCTTTCATCTTGGGATCAATGCCATTAGATCTAAGCCATGCCCCGTGACATCATACCTGATTTAAGCCACTCCCCCATCCGGAACAGAGAAAGATCACTAGTTGTCGGGGAGGGCCGGTGTCGTCCTCGATTCATTCTTTTTTCCTTTTTTTTTTCTTTCTTTGAACCTTGCGCACACACCTTTTTGAGACAGGGAACCTGGCAGCGCTGATGGTGAGGTGGAGATTTAAAGCCAGATTCATCTCATACATTTAATGTCTTCAGTTATTAGACTTATAGATCCACGTAATCATAAACAGCCAAACTGCAGTGTGAGCTATTACTACTGAATCTGCATCACGATGTTAATATGTCAAACTTTCATCTTACAGAGCAGTCGATAGAACTGATTGATTGCAACTGTGACAAGGTGCGTAACAATCAGCCTATTTTCAGAGTAAGTACATAAATAGCGCGGTGACAGCCGTGTGTAAAGCTGCACTGTGGATGCACTGGCACACCAGGCACTCTGGACGTGAGGAGCACACCGGTGCTGGACACAGACGACCTCCTCGTCACCCTCCGCCTCCAACTCTGGTGACTGAGGATAGAACACAAAGTCCTCTGAGCCTTTTTACAAGTCCAAGTTCAAATATTTAATTCATACATTCAATAAACTGATAAAACTGAACTTCATCGGTCTGCTGTGTCTCCACCAAAATGTCTCCTTCCCTCGCCGACACTCTGACACACGCTCACAACCATGGAGGCTGTTTTGGGGTCCAGCGGTGTCTTCAGGTGCTGACCCCCATGGTCCGTGTACCTTCCGGCCATTCGATTTTCGTTTTGATGTCGGAGAACAAAAAACCGGAAACCATCCGATTTTCGTTTTTCGATTTGATATCGGGAAACGAAAAACTCCCATTTTTCGTTTTACAATTGAAAATCGAAAAACGAAAATCGGATGGTTTCCCGTTTCCCAATATGCGTTTCTTAAAAAAAAATCAGGAAATAAAATACGACCGTAATTCTTTATTTCTATTTTGATTTGCCGGAAAACCCGGAAGTCGACCCTCTTCTTCGTCTGTTGCTGCCGCTGCTTCACCATCCAGACTCGTCTGACTGTCCCCTCGGTGATATTCTTGTATAAATTTAATGATTAAAAACTTAAAAAAATGTCTTTGGACGGTTGCGCCAACGTAATAGTGGACACGGACCCCAACGGCATGACTACGGGTGAAAGGAGAGTTTCAGGGAGGAATGTTTGAAGATGGAGCTCCACCAGAGCAAGGCTTCTCCACCTACTTGACAGAGCATCACCTCCAAGCTGAAGCTGCTTCAGCACCTGCTCAGGTGAGCAGCGTTGTACGAGATTAATTTATGATATACATTACATCATTAAAATCGCGTCTTTTCATTGATTTGACTGCAGTCTCACAGCGCCCCCTACTGTCAGAAGCACCACACTTGCAGATTGTCCTCAGAGCTCAGTCATCACATTAAATGAAACATTTCTCAGGAGAGAAAAATCCAAATTAAAAACTAAATAATGATTATAAATGTGAGATTCAGTAGAGTTAATTTGTAATTACACTATAATATTTCCACATTCTAAAAAACAAATGATACCGTTTTGTATTTTAGTTAAAATATAATAATAAAATATAAAAATGTATTATTAGTGTTGTTCTTCTTGATAGTATTACTATTAGCAAGCTGATGCAGCTCTGTATGCAGTTATGTGTCATTTTCATCATCTTACTGATTTATGTGTTGCTTTAATTGATGGTTGAGATGATGACAGGATTGTGTCTTCTAAAGGAAGACGTGCCAGTGAAAGGACAGGAGCAGCTTTACAAGAGATTCAACACCACAAAACACATTTTCTGCAGACGGCATCAAATTCGGTAGGTTTTCTTTGTTGCTCTACTTTTTCTGAGCGGTACTTTGTGAAATTGACGTGCTCTGATAATTAATATTCTGATGATTAAATCCCGATGTTGCTTTGCAGGAATGGTATTGTTAAAAAAAAGTATGTTTTACTTTATCATGCATTTAAATCTTTTGTTGTTGTTTACATGCACTCAGAGGTTATTTGTGATATGCAAATCCCTTTTCTTTACTTTCAGAACCATCACATTGAAAGGAGTTGGGGGAAGGATTGTATGTTTTTCTTACTGTGAGCCATTAAGTTCGTTGAACTAAAATTGGAATTATATTCAACTGAGCTCCAAGAAAATGTAATTCTCATGTTTGCATGTCTTATATTTTTATTGGAAAGGTTGTACTGTGACATTCTCTTCTTTCAAGAATAATGTAATAAAATGGTCTTAAACTTTGTGTGTTCTGTCTCCCTGAGGTTTTTACTAGGAAATTCTCCTGACAACTTTGTAGATGAATATCAACTATAAAATAAAGGGCTGCCTGACTCATTTGCTGGATCAAGAGTTCCTCAGTCTACAAGATGGGGTTGCCAGGTTCTTTGTCTCAAGCCTTGCCTGCCAGGTCACCAGCTTTGGCATCAGACAGTTTGAGTCCTTACTGCCACCGAGTGCCGAGCCTACATCCTTTCTGGAGGCTCTGCAGCTCCTCATCCGGCTCAGCAGTGAATGAAAAAGCAAAGGAAAAAAGTGCAACATGTGATTTTAACAAAATATTCATTCTTAATGAGAGAATTTGCTCTTTCAATAAAGTTAGTTGAAAAAAGGTGGGATTTCCATTTTGTATTTAAAACTTTTTTTATATTAAATATTAAGACAAGGTTTGTTCATGAATTAAATGAATAAAAGAAAACATTTAACCAACACCTGGGATATGAAATAATGCTAAATTTATTCCATGCTATTTCAAATAACATAACAAAAGTAAGGTTTTATTTAGTCATTTTTTGTTTAATTTCAAACACAAAAGGGAAAAAACATAGATTGTAGTAGAAAAGCTAACATGTGTAAAAAGGAGTAGGGGTACGCTTAATAAATCCTAGCCCCTCTCCAGTCAATCTATTTGCACCGCGTGTATTTTTTTTTTTATTTTTTATTTTATTTAAACTGCAGCAGCCAGATAAACTTCTAAATCAACTGGTGGGCGAATTCGAAGCTCACACAGACAGCCTGGCTCTGGTGGAGCTCCATGTAGGTGGAGAAGCCTGGCTCTGGTGGAGCTCCATCTTCAAACATTCCTCCCTGAAACTCTCATTTCACCCGTAGTCATGCCGTTGGGGTCCGTGTCCAATATTACGTTGGCGCAACCGTCCAAAGACATTTTTTTAAGTTTTTAATCATTAAATTTATACAAGAATATCACCGAGGGGACAGTCAGACGAGTCTGGAGCGGCAGCAACAGACGAAGAAGAGGGTCGACTTCCGGGTTTTCCGGCAAATCAAACTTGAAATAAAGAATTACGGTCGTATTTTATTTCCCGATTTTTGTTTAAGAAACGCATATTGGGAAACGGGAAACCGTCCGATTTCCGTTTTTCGATTTTCAATTGTAAAACGAAAAACGGGAGACGAGCTGTCTCCCGTTTTTCGTTTCCCGATATCAAATCGAAAAACGAAAATCGGATGGTTTCCGGTTTTTCGTTCTCCGACATCAAAATGAAAATCGAATGGCCGGAAGGTACACGGACCAGGATGGAGGCTGAGTCTCTGTTAGTGCCAGTGACTTTGGTGGTTATCGTCATGCTCCTGTTTGAGTGTGTTATCCCGAGGGCGTATGTTGGCGCCAGTGACGTGCGGTGAGGTTCATAGCTGGTGAGGCACTGACTTCATCACAGTCAGATTTACAAACATATGAACCCTAAAGAGGATCTTATTCACCATTTGATTGGCAGCAGTTAACGGGTTATGTTTAAAAGCTCATACCAGCATTCTTTACACATACAAACTGTAGCACACAAAAAAGCACATTTAATAAAAAAAAACATTATTATGGTCTTACCTTTACTTATAAATGAAGTCAAGAGGAAAAAATAAAGGATCGCTGCCGCTGCACTTGACTTGCTAACTGTAGCTTGTTGTCACTTATTCTGCAGCCGAGGAGTCGCAAGAAGGATCCCTGGGATCACTAGCGCCCTCTACCATGAGGCAGGAGAACTGCGTTCCTCACCCAGTGCGTCTTCGCAGCCGTTTTATGATTGCTCAGCACAAGAAACACGTTACACACATACAGTTGTTGACCAAACACACTGTACATTATATACCTCAGTTAACTAAACTATGGAAATTTATAATATAATTCACATAGCAAAATTTTTGAACATTTTAATAGCGACATACAGAGAGATAGCAATACGATCTCACTGCACAGCAGGCCAGCAGTTAGCCGAGTCATTGCGCAATCCATGGTGAGGCTCAGCTGGCGGCTGCCTCACCGCAAGTCTCTTCTCAGTATTTGAACGGTAAATGTGAAAATTCAGCGATTTTGAATAAAAATAATCTAAAACTGGTGAAGTTAAATGGAAAATAACTTTATAGTATAATAACTGGATACATATAACAATTTAATTAATTTTTTTTCTTTTTACATTTTCTTTCTTTCCATGATGGCAGGTGAGGCACTGCCTCACCTGCCATCATGGAAAGTCTGGATCCAATGATATTCAGAAGAACATCGTCCAGTTTGAAGCGGTCCTTACGGTTCCAGAACAGGTTGAAGTTGTCGATGAACTTTATCCCATTGGAGAAGCATGTTGAAGTCAGTCATGTATTCAAGGCAAAGAGGCCAGAGAAAGATTCAATTCCTCTTCCCAGGGTTGGAATGGGGCCTGAAATGAAAACATGTTGGGGCTCGAACTCCTTCAGAGTATCCATTAGTACTGAAAAGTAATTTTCCAGGACCTCAGAACCAGTCTTGCTCTGCAGTATGTTGAAGAAGCCTGCATGGATGATGATGTTCATGTGGCTGGGATGTGCATACAAAATTTGGTGAGTTTTTGAGCATGCTGAGTGGGTCGAATTTGGGTCTAATGACATGGCGGATTCATAATTACAAAGAAGAAACATTACAAAAACAATAGGGTCCTTGCCTCTGGGACTTTTGGGCTTGGTCCCTAAATATAATGTTACTTTCTTTCTTGGATTCGTGTGTTGTTCTTTTTTGATCAAATTGATGATTTACCTCAAAACTCTCATTTTCAACCGCAGTGACATTCAAATTCAACTATTATCCATAAGATGTCCTAAAATGGATTAAGTCTTGCTGTATATTTCTACACTTTGTCCCATCCTAATAGAGCCCTTCTTTTAGAATAAGAAGATAATTAGAAATGTGCAGTTTGGTATCTTCACACATTTTAAGAGGACTCGTTAAAGAAGAATGATCCTGGACATTCTTGAGAGAATAGCTTTTAGTCTCTTTAACTTTCAGGTTTACTTAGTAAACGATACCGACATGACATTCTGTCAGTTTTATTGGACATTATCGTTTATTTAAACATATAAAACCATGGTACATTATGTCAGTAGTTCTGATTGAGTTAAAGTTTTCAAAAAAATCTTTCACAACAATTACAACCTGGACCGAGTTTGAATCTACAACGAATGAGTTGAGTTCTTTTAAAAAGACATTTGCATCAACCTATATGAGTCATTGAAATTGATTTGATTGATTAGTGGTGCAAGTTAAGCCAATATTCTATCAGAATCTTTCACTTGGTGATACAAGTGCCAAATTTGGCACAAATGATGTTCAGGATATGCTATTTGACAAAAGTATGTTCTCCAGCTGTTAAATACAAGATGGCCACCAGTTTTCAAGATGGCTGCCTCGTTAAACGCAAAAAAAGGTTTTTGAAGTAGAACTTTAATGACCAGAAATGTTTTAACAATCCAAAAATCAATATAAATGTATACTGACTGGAAGAACTCAATAGAGTCAATTGAATTCCAAGATGGCAGCTACTATGTGACTCAAAAAACACTTAAAGTTCTTCATCCTCTGGAACTTTCTGGGTCTCCTCTGCTGTCTCCTCTGCTGTCTACTTTGTCTTCTTCTTCTTTCCGTTTCTTTTGTTTCTGGAAACCTGACGCATGTGTTTTCGTTTAGTTAGAATGGCAAAAAAAAGACTTGTGGTGCGAACAGACGGATCCTTGGCCTGGAGATCCTCCCAAGACTGGTAGCGGGACTCCTCCTCAGACTCGAGGGACTCCTCCTCAGACTGGAGGATCTTCTCAGATTGGAGGGACTCCTTCTCAGACTGGAGGGACTCCTTCTCAGACTGGAGGGTCTCCTTCTCAGACTGGAGGGACTCCTTGTCAGACTGGAGGGACTCCTTCTCAGACTCGAGGGACTCCTCCTCAGACTGGAGGATCTTCTCAGATTGGAGGGACTCCTTCTCAGACTGGAGGGACTCCTTCTCAGACTGGAGGGTCTCCTTCTCACACTGGAGGGACTCCTTCTCAGCGATTAGGATCTTGTTCTCAGTGCAGAAGGTTTCTTCCTCAGCCAACAGGGTCTTATTTTCAGCATAGAGGGCCTTCTTCTCAGACTGGAGGGCCTCCTTCTCAGACTGTAGGGTCGCCTTCTCAGACCGGAGGGTGTTTTTCTCAGACAGGATGATCTTCTTCTCATTCTGGAGGGTCTTGTTCAGAACCCACAGGGCCTTGTTGTCAGCCAGCAGGGCATTCCTCTCGGAGAAAATTTTCTTCTTCTTAGCCATTAGGGTCTTGTTCTCAGTGTAGTAGGCTTCATCCTCAGCCAACAGGGACTTATTTTCAGCATAGAGGGTCTCCTTCTCAGACTGTAGGGCCTCCTTCTCAGACTGTAGGGCCTCCTTCTCAGATTGGAGGGTCTCCTTCTCAGATTGGAGGGACTCCTTCTCAGACTGTAGGGCCTCCTTCTCAGACTGGAGGGACTCCTTCTCAGACTGAAGGGACTCCTTCTCAGACTGGAGGGTCTCCTTCTCTAGCTGAAGGGACTCCTTCTCAGACTGGAGAGTCTCCTTCTCTAGCTGAATGGACTCCTTCTCAGACTGGAGGTTCCCCTTCTCAGACTGGAGGGCCACATTCTCAGACTGGACAGTCTCCTTCTCAGACTGGAGGGTCTCCTTCTCAGACTGAAGGGTCCCCTTCTCTAGCTGAAGGGACTCCTTCTCAGACTGGAGGGTCTCCTTCTCTAGCTGAAGGGACTCCTTCTCAGACTGGAGGGTCTCCTTCTCTAGCTGAAGGGACTCCTTCTGAGACTGGAGGTTCCCCTTCTCAGACTGGAGGGTCTCCTTCTCAGACTGAAGGGTCCCCTTCTCCAGCTGAAGGGACTCCTTCTCAGACTGGAGGGTCTCCTTCTCTAGCTGAAGGGACTCCTTCTCAGACTGGAGGTTCCCCTTCTCTAGCTGAAGGGACTCCTTCTCAGACTGGAGGGTCTCCTTCTCTAGCTGAAGGGACTCCTTCTCAGACTGGAGGTTCCCCTTCTCAGACTGGAGGGCCACATTCTCAGACTGGACGGTCTCCTTCTCAGACTGGAGGACTTCCTTCTCAGACTGAAGGGTCCCCTTCTCTAGCTGAAGGGACTCCTTCTCAGACTGGAGGGTCTCCTTCTCTAGCTGAAGGGACTCCTTCTCAGACTGGAGGTTCCCCTTCTCAGACTGGAGGGCCACATTCTCAGACTGGACGGCCTCCTTCTCAGACTGGAGGGTTCCCTTCTCAGACTGGAGGGACTCCTTCTCTGCATAAAGAGTCTCCTTCTCAGACTGGAGGGACTCCTCAGACTGGAGGGTCTCCTTCTCAGACTGGAGGGACTCCTTCTCAGACTGGAGGATCTCATTCTGAACCAGCAGGGTGTCCTTCTCAGCCATCAGCCTCTTTCTCTCCTCCACCTCCTGCTGGAGCCTCTCCTCCAGAGCGCTGAGCCCTGCCATCCTGTCCTCTTCTTTTTGGAGGTCTGAGCTTTTTAAATCACCCCGGTTTTGGGAGGTGTGATTTAACCTTGCAAGAAGACCCTCATTTGTCCTCTGGAGTTCAGAATATGTGTGTTCTATGACATTGAGCTGCTCGTTCAGCTCAGCCACTTCTCGTTTGCAGTCCCTTGTTGTTTTTTGAGGTACCTGGCCATCTGAGAAGGCCCAGGTCTTCTTCTGTCTTTCTGCCTCCAACAGTCCAGCCATCCTCTGGAGATCCTCCTTATGGCATCTTTCTTTGAATTTTTGCACCACCTCCTCTTTACTCTGGTCCACCACCAGTTTGAAAATCTTTATCTCCAGGTCCCTTTCAACCTGCAGAAATTCCTGTCTCTGGTGGTTCAAAACATTGTTCAGGTAGAAAATATGCTGGTCCCGGTACTGAAGGGTTTTGATGAGATCATCGATATTACGGCGCATCGCCATAACCTCTTGAGGACCACTAGGCTGAGTAGCACAGTGAGTGCCCTGGCGAAATCCTCCTCTGGGTAGGTACCTTTGAGCCATTTCTCCACGTTGTTTTTAGAAAAACGATAAACGTGATTGCTACTAACTACTAACTAATTAACTAACTACTACTACTGTTTCAGCAGGTGCAACGTCCTAGCAGTTTAACAGTTGAGATATTTGTCTTTAAATTCAACACAAAAAGAATAAAGCTGATCCGACGTGTTCAGCTGATATGAAGCTGTAGTATAAGCTCACTATTTCCCTCTGTGTGTGTGTGAGAGACTTTGTGTCTCTCACACACACACACTCTCTTTTCACATCAAAGGCACAAAGGTCTGTTACGACTTCAACCTTTCATCTTGGGATCAATGCCATTAGATCTAAGCCATGCCCCGTGACATCATACCTGATTTAAGCCACTCCCCCATCCGGAACAGAGAAAGATCACTAGTTGTCGGGGAGGGCCGGTGTCGTCCTCGATTCATTCTTTTTTCCTTTTTTTTTTCTTTCTTTGAACCTTGCGCACACACCTTTTTGAGACAGGGAACCTGGCAGCGCTGATGGTGAGGTGGAGATTTAAAGCCAGATTCATCTCATACATTTAATGTCTTCAGTTATTAGACTTATAGATCCACGTAATCATAAACAGCCAAACTGCAGTGTGAGCTATTACTACTGAATCTGCATCACGATGTTAATATGTCAAACTTTCATCTTACAGAGCAGTCGATAGAACTGATTGATTGCAACTGTGACAAGGTGCGTAACAATCAGCCTATTTTCAGAGTAAGTACATAAATAGCGCGGTGACAGCCGTGTGTAAAGCTGCACTGTGGATGCACTGGCACACCAGGCACTCTGGACGTGAGGAGCACACCGGTGCTGGACACAGACGACCTCCTCGTCACCCTCCGCCTCCAACTCTGGTGACTGAGGATAGAACACAAAGTCCTCTGAGCCTTTTTACAAGTCCAAGTTCAAATATTTAATTCATACATTCAATAAACTGATAAAACTGAACTTCATCGGTCTGCTGTGTCTCCACCAAAATGTCTCCTTCCCTCGCCGACACTCTGACACACGCTCACAACCATGGAGGCTGTTTTGGGGTCCAGCGGTGTCTTCAGGTGCTGACCCCCATGGTCCGTGTACCTTCCGGCCATTCGATTTTCGTTTTGATGTCGGAGAACAAAAAACCGGAAACCATCCGATTTTCGTTTTTCGATTTGATATCGGGAAACGAAAAACTCCCATTTTTCGTTTTACAATTGAAAATCGAAAAACGAAAATCGGATGGTTTCCCGTTTCCCAATATGCGTTTCTTAAAAAAAAATCAGGAAATAAAATACGACCGTAATTCTTTATTTCTATTTTGATTTGCCGGAAAACCCGGAAGTCGACCCTCTTCTTCGTCTGTTGCTGCCGCTGCTTCACCATCCAGACTCGTCTGACTGTCCCCTCGGTGATATTCTTGTATAAATTTAATGATTAAAAACTTAAAAAAATGTCTTTGGACGGTTGCGCCAACGTAATAGTGGACACGGACCCCAACGGCATGACTACGGGTGAAAGGAGAGTTTCAGGGAGGAATGTTTGAAGATGGAGCTCCACCAGAGCAAGGCTTCTCCACCTACTTGACAGAGCATCACCTCCAAGCTGAAGCTGCTTCAGCACCTGCTCAGGTGAGCAGCGTTGTACGAGATTAATTTATGATATACATTACATCATTAAAATCGCGTCTTTTCATTGATTTGACTGCAGTCTCACAGCGCCCCCTACTGTCAGAAGCAGCACACTTGCAGATTGTCCTCAGAGCTCAGTCATCACATTAAATGAAACATTTCTCAGGAGAGAAAAATCCAAATTAAAAACTAAATAATGATTATAAATGTGAGATTCAGTAGGGTTAATTTGTAATTACACTATAATATTTCCACATTCTAAAAAACAAATGATACCGTTTTGTATTTTAGTTAAAATATAATAATAAAATATAAAAATGTATTATTAGTGTTGTTCTTCTTGATAGTATTACTATTAGCAAGCTGATGCAGCTCTGTATGCAGTTATGTGTCATTTTCATCATCTTACTGATTTATGTGTTGCTTTAATTGATGGTTGAGATGATGACAGGATTGTGTCTTCTAAAGGAAGACGTGCCAGTGAAAGGACAGGAGCAGCTTTACAAGAGATTCAACACCACAAAACACATTTTCTGCAGACGGCATCAAATTCGGTAGGTTTTCTTTGTTGCTCTACTTTTTCTGAGCGGTACTTTGTGAAATTGACGAGCTCTGATAATTAATATTCTGATGATTAAATCCCGATGTTGCTTTGCAGGAATGGTATTGTTAAAAAAAAGTATGTTTTACTTTATCATGCATTTAAATCTTTTGTTGTTGTTTACATGCACTCAGAGGTTATTTGTGATATGCAAATCCCTTTTCTTTACTTTCAGAACCATCACATTGAAAGGAGTTGGGGGGAGGATTGTACGTTTTTCTTACTGTGAGCCATTAAGTTCGTTGAACTAAAATTGGAATTATATTCAACTGAGCTCCAACAAAATGTAATTCTCATGTTTGCATGTCTTATATTTTTATTGGAAAGGTTGTACTGTGACATTCTCTTCTTTCAAGAATAATGTAATAAAATGGTCTTAAACTTTGTGTGTTCTGTCTCCCTGAGGTTTTTACTAGGAAATTCTCCTGACAACTTTGTAGATGAATATCAACTATAAAATAAAGGGCTGCCTGACTCATTTGCTGGATCAAGAGTTCCTCAGTCTACAAGATGGGGTTGCCAGGTTCTTTGTCTCAAGCCTTGCCTGCCAGGTCACCAGCTTTGGCATCAGCCAGTTTGATTCCTTACTGCCACCGAGTGCCGACCCTACATCCTTTCTGGAGGCTCTGCAGCTCCTCATCCGGCTCAGCAGTGAATGAAAAAGCAAAGGAAAAAAGTGCAACATGTGATTTTAACAAAATATTCATTCTTAATGAGAGAATTTGCTCTTTCAATAAAGTTAGTTGAAAAAAGGTGGGATTTCCATTTTGTATTTAAAACTTTTTTTATATTAAATATTAAGACAAGGTTTGTTCATGAATTAAATGAATAAAAGAAAACATTTAACCAACACCTGGGATATGAAATAATGCTAAATTTATTCCATGCTATTTCAAATAACATAACAAAAGTAAGGTTTTATTTAGTCATTTTTTGTTTAATTTCAAACACAAAAGGGAAAAAACATAGATTGTAGTAGAAAAGCTAACATGTGTAAAAAGGAGTAGGGGTACGCTTAATAAATCCTAGCCCCTCTCCAGTCAATCTATTTGCACCGCGTGTATTTTTTATTTATTTTTTTATTTAAACTGCAGCAGCCAGATATACATCTAAATCAACTGGTGGGCGAGTTCGAAGCTCACACAGACAGCCTGAAGGGGGCAGCAACGCGATGCGCCGTTGTTTACTCTCTCATTAAGCGAAGAAGAGGGTCGACTTCCAGGTTTTCCGGCAAATCAAACTAGAAATAAAGAATTACGGTCGTATTTTATTTCCCGATTTTTGTTAAAGAAATGCATATTGGGAAACGGGAAACCGTCCGATTTCCGTTTTTCGATTTTCAATTGTAAAACAAAAAACGGGAGACAGCTCGTCTCCCGTTTTTCGTTTCCCGATATCAAATCGAAAAATGAAAATTGGATGGTTTCCGGTTTTTCGTTCTCCGACATCAAAACGAAAATCGAATGGCCGGAAGGTACACGGACCCCCCATGAAGTCAGTCTCCTCTGACCTCCACCTTCAGATCAGACTCTTCGTCTCCACCTCTGCAGTCACTGATCTCTCTGTGACTCTCACACTATTTACAGGTGACGACACGCTTCAGATCGCTTGTTTTTCTTTTATTAGTGACTCTACCACCGTGACACCAAATAATATAATTTTTCTGACCTCCACCTCCTCCATGACTTTTTCGCTCTCTGTAAAATTTATTTTCTTCATCTTTTCTTCCAGGATTTAGCGTCAAATGCCGGAGATCAACAGGCTGATTGAGATACAAAAATATTGACAAGGCACTTTGCATTGATCATTTCTGGTAGAAAGTGTGAGTGTTGAGGGCGAGAGAGCTGCGCAACCTTCTAGGTGGACTGTGATCTATAAAAGGAAAATGCGTGCAGATGTGCGTACGCACGGTTTTATCAATCCAAATTTTTTGGGGACGCACGCCATTTTCAGCTTTTGGGCACACATACATTTTTAGTAAGAATCCCACGCAATGTTTTATAACTGACGCCCCAGATTCCAAAATATCAATTGAGTAAACTGATAGATTCAGTTAAATGCAGTAGAGAATGCAACAATTTTGTTATCACAGAGAGAAAACAACAGCCACTGAAAGCTTCAGCAGACAAGCATCAAGACTCTAAGATCCTGTTTACATGACAGCATTTTCAAATAAAAATGGAAGTTGTATTTTGGGGATTCATTTACATGACAATGGTGCTTGGACCCACTGAAAACATAACTAAATGTAAACGGCTCCCAAGGTGGAACTTTTTGAAAATGTTTCGACTCCATAGCCATGGAAACAGGGTACAACTGAGCTTTTCTGAAACACTACTACTGCACATGCACATCACAGCCGTGGTAAATAGTTCTTCTACACATGCACTACTAGACGGACAAAAACAACAATGGCGGCCTCCAGAGTGTCATGACTCAGTAAATATTCTCCTGGAACTTGGTAGTTTTATAGTTGAGAGTCACCCATAAAGGCAGATTCATGCTCCCCCTGGTCGAAGAAAATTGATTCTGCTGTGCCAACCATCCGGGTTGAAGTATGTCATTGCCATACAAAATGGCCTTTTTGATGAGGGAGAGCAGATTTGCTGTCAGAGTCTGATAGAGCAAAATTGTGCGGCTGCGTCAAACAGCGACTCCTACTGTCTAAAGTTTACGTGTGACTGATTCGACACAGACTTAAAGAGGACAAAAATTCCTCTCAAGAAATGATATTTTTATCCAGATATGTGCCCGACAAGTATGGATTCAGAGGAGTTGTTTCCAAAATATTTTCGGAAAATCCGTCGCCTCACACTCTGTTCAGAGCCACTAATTGCGGCAGGTGGCCAAGCCCCGCTGTGTGAACCCACACCCAGGATGATGTCATACCTTCCAGAATGTTCCATCAGTGTCACCTCAGTCACACCCAGTATTGCGCAATACCATGACAGTCCTTGTCTATGAGCTGACCTGCTATCATGGGCTATATAATGAAGCTACCATGTGTGCCTTGTGGATGAGCTAACATGCTAGTGTGCACTGTGACATAATGCTAATGCTTTCTAATGCGAATGCTAGGTCTGTTAGCTTAACTGGTTAGCATGTGAGATTAGACCAGATTTCGGTTCAAGGAGACCTGGGGGGGTAACCTGTGTCATTTTCTGGTAGATCACAGGTCTAAGCATGCTAGTTAGCATTCTAACAAAGTTTGTTCAATTGAGCTGAAATTTGGGGGGTGGTCCAATGGGGGAACTTGGATTATGGATCACTAGCTAATTAGCCAGGTCCCGCCCACTTTTGACCAAGCTTTAGGGTTAGGATGCTAACAAAATTAGTTTGATTGAGCTGATATTTGGGGGGTGGCCTTATGGGGTCACTAGGGTTACGAATCACTGGCTAATTAGCTGGTTCCCACCCACTTTTGAGCCCACCCTGGAGTGGGTGGAATTATAGTTTAGGAATCCCCGACGGGCCAGAGTCCCGCAAGGGTCGAGGTCCCAACCAACGCTGCTTGCAGCTTTAATTTAGACTGTTTTTGGAATTTTCCTGGGTTAAAAGGTATGTTGGCCGCAAGCCCGACCTTTTTTCAATCAATCAATCAATCAATCAATCAATCAATCAATCAATCAATCAATCAACCAACCAATCAATCAATCAATCAATCAATCAATCAATCAATCAATCAATCAATCAATCAATCAATCAATCAATCAATCAACCAACCAACCAACCAACCAATCAATCAATCAATCAATCAATCAATCAATCAATCAATCAATCAATCAATCAATCAATCAATCAATCAATCAATCAATCAATCAATCAATCAATCAATCAATCAATCAATCAATCAATCAATCAATCAATCAATCAATCAATCAATCAATCAATCTATCTATCTATCATTTAAAGACATTTGTCCTCGGGGGAGCAAATAAAAGGTTGCATAGAGCAGGCAGTGCCAATACATAAATAGATAAATAATGCAACAATAGACCACAACTACATCATTGCGTAAATAAATACCAGTAATAGGAAACATCTGATCATAAAACTGTGAGTCAGACATAAATACAACAAAGAATGAAGGTCAAAGGTCAAATATGTGTCAGTGAGAGGCCAGGCAGTGATCAGCAGAGGTTTTGGAATAACCGGTTGTCATTTTTATGTTGAGATGGTGGGGGGTGTTGTCGGCAGGTGCTGAAAGTAACTTGTAATCTAACTTAGTTGCTTTTACAAACAAGGAATCAGAAAAGTAACCAAGTTACTTTTTAAAAGAGTAACTGATGATCAGTAATTGGGTTACCTTTTCAAGAAAAGCCCAGAGTGGCTAATCAGGAGGACCGGGACAATTTCCAGTATGCTGGTCTGATGTTTTGGCCAGTGTTCACTTTTATTTCTTTAATTTTTTAGCTATTTTTTGTTTTTTTGTTTTGTTTGTTTGTTTCCACAGCACTGGGTTGATCACAGGCTGTGTGATTTTGTTAGTTTGCCACTAGCAGCTCCTTAATATCACTGCACCTCAACAATATCACTGCACATGATCGATACCCGGGTCCACACATCCAAGACTTTTCAGTTCACCTGGCAGGAAAGGTGATTTTTTCCAAGGTGGCTTTGGTGAGAGGCTACCACCAGGTATCAGTCCATCCACAGGATGTGGCCAAGACTGCAGCGACTTTTTGAGTTTCTGCGGATATCGTTTGGTCTAAAAGTTGCAGCACAAACATTCCAGCGCTTGATGGACTCGGTGTTAAGGGGCCAGCCTTTCCGTTTCATATATTTGGACGACATCCTGGTGGCCAGCACCTCAACTGAGGAACATCTGCTACACCTGCGACAACTCTTCGAGAGACTTAATGAGCATGGGCTGATCGTGAACCCAGCTAAGTGCTGTTTTGGGCGGTCAGAAATTGAGCTTCTGGGCCACCATGTATCCTCACGGGGAGTGGTGCCCTTACCGGCTAAGGTGGAAGCAAGCGCTACTTTTCCACGCCCGCAGATCATAAAGTCACTGCAGGAATTCCTGGGCATGGTGAACTTTTACAACCGCTTCATCGGAAACACACAGCTCACCTGATGCGTCCCCTGTATGAAGCGCTGAGGGGCGGAAAGGCCAAGCAGGACGTGGACTGGTCTCCAGAAAGGATCCTGGCTTTCGAGAAGGCCATGGTTTCACTCTCCAACACTGCCATGCTCGTGCACCTATCTCCAAGGGCACCGGTAGCGCTCACCACCAATGCCGCAGACTACGCAGTGGGGGTGATATGTGAACAGTGAGTGGCTGGAGCTGTTTTTCAGCTAACAACTGCATGACAATGAGAGGAAGTACAGCACATTTGACAGAGTACTCTTTGCTCTTTTCCTTGCCATCCGTCATTTTAGGCTTCTGTTGGAAGGCGGGCAGTTTACTGCTTTTGTGAACCATAAGCCACAAAAGAGTTCACCACAGACATTCAGCATGTGGCCGACAAAAACAATGCTGTGGCCGACTGCCTCTCCTGGGCATATGTGAACTCTGTGCATCTTGGAGTGGACTATGCTGCCATGGCCAGTGACCAGCAGACTGACTCTGACATCCAGGCCTTCAAGACAGCCGCCACAGGTTTACAGCTGCAGGATGTGGTCTTCGAGGACAATGATGCCACACTCCTCTGTGACGTGTCTACAGGCCAGCCCCGCCCCATGGTACCTGCTGGCTGGCGACGGCAGGTTTCTGATGCCGTTAATGCCCTATCATATCCGGGTGTGAGGGAATCAGTGAAACTGGTGGGGGCAGCCTCCTGTGTGGCGTGTCAGCGGTCGAAGGTACACTGTCACACCAAGGCCCCCCTGGAGCCGTTCCTTATTCCTGAGAGGATGTTCGATCATGTACATTTGGACTTGGTGGGTCCGCTCCCTCCCTCCCTACTCACCACCTCACCATGGTGGACAGGAACACTAGGTGGCCGGAGGTGGTTCCTCTGTCATCGGCGACGTCTGCTGAGGTGGCACGTGTTTTTATATCCACCTGCGTGGCCCGGTTCGGTACGCCGTTGGACTTCACTTCAGACAGAGGCTCCCAGTTCACCTCTGAGCTTTGGACAGAGGTGGCTAAAGGCCTGGGAGTGCAGCTACACTGGACGATGGCTTTCAATCCTCAAGCCAATGGACTGTACGAGCATTTTCATCCCACGATGAAGGCCGCTCTCCGAGCCACTCTCACGGACAGCAACTGGGTCGACCGACTGCCGCGGGTCATGTTGGGTCTGCGTTCGGCCTCGAAAGAAGATCTCCAGTCGTCGTCTGCAGCGCTGGTGTTGGGTCAGCTGCTGCGCATCCCCAGAGAGTTCCTGCCAGAGCCATCAGAACCCTGGTTGGTTCCAGCCAGGTGGCCAGTCTTCAAGGATGTATGTCAAAGATGCATGTCGACCCGGTTCCAGATCATCACTGCCTGCCCCGGTTATGTGTCCCAAAGAACCTGATGGCAGCTGAATATGTGTTCATTCAGCATGACGCTCACTGTTCCCCACTTCAGCCGCCATATGATGGCCCGTTTCATGTCCTGGAGGCGGGGACGAAGAACTTTGTGGTCGACATGGGGGGTAAACAGGTCCGGGTTTCAGTGGACCGCCTGAAACCTGCCCACGTCCTGCCGGAGCAGCCAGTGGAAGTGGCACAGCCCCCAAAATGTGAGAGTCGTCAGAAGCCACTGGGTCACCCGCACATGCATTGACCCCATTGCCGGTACTGGCACGACTCCTTTTGTGGTGCAACGCAGCTGTTGTGGTCGACTGTCCCCAAAAGGGACTCAAAACTGTTTTTGTTGTTTAGTAGTGCCATTATGATTGTTCACACCCACACAACCAGAATAGGGTGGGTGTGTCAGTGACGTGTGGGGGTGTGTCGGTGAACTGAAACAAAACAAACAGCTGGGGTTCGAAATGTGATATATAAAGGGGTGAAAATGGGGTAAGCATTTTGAGTGACTAATAAAAAACAGGAAACATTTTCGCGATGTAGACACTCACTGTAGGTTCATAACAGTAAAGACCCCTCCTCTTCTTAGTCATATTAATTAGCCACTGCTATACATTTGAATCAGTGTGACTTTTCCATTTTAAGTTTTGATTATATTTCCTTAACGGCCAGTCGGCTCTGGTGCTCATACAGTAGAGACACACAAGCTCAATGATGTATTTACTGTAACCAATCCTGCTGACAATATGGCGAGGATTCTAGTCAGCGGCGAGCATCAGGCACACTCAAAGTTTTCACGCAAAACTTTGTTGTTCTATTTTATTACAAATGATTAGTGAAGGCACTGAAAGTGCACATCCTTTATATTTCATTGTGAAAATTATATTTCTGACTTCCACATTGATAATATTTCTTGGAGGAGCAGCTTCGTGTTTCCCATTTTATGGTGTGACCGTCTGCCTCCGTCTACAAGCACTTCATGAAAACTGTTGTTTGTTGTCGTACAAAAGGTTGTTTTCAAAACCCAATTCCTCTGATGTCCATTCTACTCTTTGTCACTCCTTTCTTAAGCACTCCTTTGGCAGCGTTCGCTCTCCTCCTCCCAGCAGATCAATCCATTCAGGTATGTTCAGTTTGTTCTTTCTGTGCTCGGCTCGTCTCTCCAGGGCTCCAGTGTCTCCCAGTCCAGTGTAACAGGAGGAGTGTGGGAAGAGAGTTTCTCTATTCAGCACTAAATGACAGACCTGAGCTGCAGCCAGGTGCCACGTTTCCCTGCAGTAAGGGACAAACACACTTAGACTGTGTGCACAATTATTAGGCAGGCAAGTGAGTATTTTGGCCATATCATCATTTTTAATGCATATTTACTAACTCCAATCTGAATCAACATGAGATCAACGCCCTACATCAAGTTACAGTAACGTCTTACTGGTCTCGTCATTATCGGCATAAAACAAACAGTTTGGCATCACATTTCATATGATGATGTAATTGATATTTCTGCATCAAGGAAGGTCAGATTTTAGGAAGGGGTTTTTGCCAGTGTAGTTGTGTGAGGAAGGATTTGTGCAATTTAGGTGCTTAGGTGAGTGTTCGCACAGGGCGCATTACTACCAAGTGGACTAAAGTTGAACTAAGATTCCAATATTCAGAGATCGGAGTGGAGCGCAGGTCAAACAAACGAACGAACGAACGCACGCACGCACGCACGCACGCACGCACGCACGCACGCACGCACGCACGCACGCACGCACGCACGCACGCACGCACG
The DNA here is from genome assembly GCF_963383615.2 of Lipophrys pholis. Classification (NCBI taxonomy): domain Eukaryota; kingdom Metazoa; phylum Chordata; class Actinopteri; order Blenniiformes; family Blenniidae; genus Lipophrys; species Lipophrys pholis. The sequence goes on along the minus strand of NC_137639.1, from coordinate 6,855,271 downwards.
CACGCACCAAGGTTCTTTGAGGCAGACTGCGTGGACACCTCCCACAGCAGCCAATATGAGGAGTGTGCTGGAGCTGTTAATGGCCTCAGCGGGTGGGTGGAGCTGAGCCAATCAGCCATCATCATCCAATCCGAGTGCTTCACATCAGGACAGGAGGAGGAGGAAGAGGGTCCTGTTCTGTGGTAGTCTGCTGCGGACTTTACTGATGCCTCTTAAACTATTACTGAAACTTTATTGATACTTTTTAACTATTACAGGTCCTTTTTCTTAAACTGCCGGTACTTTAACTTTTTGTTAAATTTCTATTCCCTCATCATCTTCAGCTTCTTTTTAAGATTCTTTGGCATTGCAGTTCAGCTGTTGTTAAGCTCCAGCATTCAAACTTGCATTTTCATCAGGAAATGCAAACTTTCTTATTCTACAACTCATTCCTTGCCCCAATGTTTTCTGCTGGTTTACTTCTTCCTCTACTTTCTCTCTCTCTCTCTCTCTCTCAGCCGGGGCTCACCGAGTCCAACAAAGCCACTATTATTCTGGTGCCACAATGGACATTGCTGTTACCTAACCTGAACACACACACACACACACACACACACACACACACACACACACACACACACACACACACACACACACACACACACACACACACACACACACACACACACACACACACACACACACAGCTTTGTCAGTACATATTGGTGCTGTTTGTCTATCTGCTGAAATGCATCTTGCTTGTTTGCTGCACAGCCACAGTCACATAATCACATTAGATTTGTTCCTGACATTGTAGATTCCAGCAAGAATCTGATTGTGGCTTGATGATGTTGGTACCAACCCAAAGTTAACCAACATCATCCAGTGTGAGAGATTCGTACTGCGTTTTCTTATTTAGTCGATTAAAGATAATCCATCGTAGCCTCTTATGAGATGTCGTCATATTTCCTGGTGGTCCTCAGTAAATTCTGTCATACTCATTCAAATACACTATAGTATCATACATGCTTCGTTTCTTCTCTGCAAACTGAAACTCTCTCCCACATAATAACAGACGTAGACAAGAAAAGTACACGTACACACCCATATTGAGTCTTGGTTCCAACCCCTCAATGAGAGAGCAGTTGATGGTATGTGGCACAGAGCTGCCATTCAGAATAACATATTGCCCCTGAGCTAAAGAGGAGCTCATTGACAGGAGGACTGTTTGTAACAGGAGAAATTCAACCTTCGACTGAGTGCAGAATGACGGACAACCAGGAAAAACCATCCAACTCCAAATGCTCTTCTGACTACATCTACTACCACGACCTGCCTCTTCCCTCGGCGGCCCACAGCAAGGAGAGCTTGGAGTTTGCCCAGAACTTCTCTGTTGAAGACACTGATGTGTTTGCTGTGACTTATCCTAAGTCAGGTACAGTTATTGTTATTACATCTGTTGTGTCATTTCAGATTGATCTCTGAGGTTTATTGACTTTCATTTAAAAGCGTGGCGTCACACTTCTCTGATGTGGTTTCTTTTACACAAGCTCTTGTTTCCTTCAATCAAATCTTCTTGGATGATGTTGGTATGTGCAGTTAACAAATTCTACGCCGCTAGTTTGACTTCTTAATACTTGCAAAGCTGTCTGAATCTTTTAATACCATAAAATACCATTGAAATCCTAAGAGGATCCACACATATCTCTGTATGTGAGGAAGACAACTAAAAGAAACTGTAATCTTCAGTACCTCGGTGCTGCTTTGTAGAAAGATGTGATTCTGCAGTGGACGCAAGGATATCAAGCTCATTTAGGTGGATGTGATGTAGTAAATAACAATAACAATATATCAACAATATAATACAATATCTACAATATATCTACTTTGTCACTATACATGAGAAGACTTTTCAGGGATTTGTATTTTATCATTATGCATCAATTGTAGTGTAAGTAAGTAAGTACATTTTATTTCTATAGCACTTTTCACAGACATGGAGTCACAAAGTGCTTCCCAGTAAAAACAAATAAATACAGATAAGAGAAAAAAAACTATCTTAAAAACACAACAAATGCCTAGAGAGTGTGCATGCAGAAGCACGAGTAAGTGTCCGCAATTCTGTTGCGCAAAAATGAAATCACGCATGCACATATTTTGTTTTGTGCATGCATGCACGGCTGTAAGTGTGTACAAACAAATGTAGGCGTGTACGCGCAAATCATTCATCTGCTATACTATGTAACAAGGAAGTTATGTGTTGCGTTCAGGTGCCGTCGGAAACACGGTTATAGTAAACTTTTGAAACAACCAGTTCAATTTTGCTTGAAGACAACGAATCACAGACATGTCACGAAAGTAAAGGTCATGTGGCTTTTGGAAAAGTGGTACAGTGACTCGGGAAGAGTGGGGATATTAATAGTTATTGTACGCACGTTGTGTCTTGGTTTGTTCTTTTCCCCATGGGCGCGTGAACGCGTCTTCGCCGTCTCTTTCGTCTGTTTCAGTCCAGGCTGTGTTTCCGCCGCAGGTTCTTGTCGATCACAGTATGTCGTCCTCCCGGGAGCTTTATCTGCTGTACCGAGACCTCCTGTGTCCAAAAGAGACGCACAGCGCGCGGAGCCTGGAGTTCTCTCAGGCATTCAATTTTAAAGACGACGATGTCATTGCCGTCACATACCCAAAGTCAGGTCGGTGGTCGAGGTGTTGATACCTCAAACAGATCGAACTAATCAGAGGATTAGTCTTCATCGTGGTTAAAAACTGAGAGAAACTCAATCGGACCCCACAGGACTCAGATCAGCGTGGAGACACGTTGGTTCCAAGTGGACAAGGAGAAAACGAAACAGCCAAAATTTCAAATGATTGAGAGCTATGTACTTGAAATTACAGTTGAATTGTACTGCATTACAAGTAAAACTTCATAAAACTAACCATGTAAATATACAAAGTGCTTCATTTGATTGAATGCGTCTTGATCAACTATCTACAGCTAACCCACATTTCTCAAACTTACAATAAATTACACCAAACGTAAATATATAAAAGTAGAATTTGTAAAGTTCCTGCAATTGTGTGAGCTGTTGGTTTTTGAGGTGCTGAAAATTTTCAATTTATTTTAACATTAACTGCCTCCATGACTCTTGTAAAGATAAGACATGAGCAAACACTGCATTCAATTATTTGTTTAGGTTCAACGCGGTTTCAATGTTCCTACAATTAGTAACAAGTTGTTTTTTGGGATTCTGCACCAGTTTTATGATCATGGCAATTATCAAAATAATGTGTTTTGTTAAGTCTGTTCACTTACAATGGAACTGGTCATTATTGTGTCGTTGCAATAATGAAACAAGGTGTCTCAATGTTTGGAGGGTTCATGTTCGGTGAGAACTATTTCTGACTGAGTTTGGGGTCAGACCGCAGGAAATCAATTAGATCATTGACCTGAAAGGCTGAGTCTATAACATTCACGAATAGAAACCATCGTATTTGGGATGAAATTTTTTTTAGAGTGGTTTTTAAAACACAATCTTTGACTTTAACTCCGACATTGCAGCTTTCTAAATCAGCTGGTGTGATTGTATGAGGCCGACCCTCTGTAGTCCCACTAATTCCTGGTTTGAAACACGAGCTGCGCTCTTCATTCTTGCAGGTACAATCTGGATGCAGGAGATCCTCCCACTGCTGCTGAATGGGGGGGATCTGACTCCGATCCAGACCATCCCCAACTGGGATCGGGTCCCTTGGTTGGAAGAGAAAAGACTGGAAGTGGTTGTGGATCAGTTGACGTCTCCACGAGCCTTCGTCACACATTTTCCCTACAATCTCATGCCTCCATCTTTCCACACCTCAAAGGCCAAGGTGGAAGACTTTGTAACATTTGTCTGGATATTTGTTCATTCAAGACACATTACACCCATTATTTTTTGCATTTTGTCTCCTGTGTTTGTGTCCGTAGGCAATCTATGTAATGAGGGACCCTCGGGACGTTTTGGTGTCTTCGTACTACTTCCACCAAATGGCCCAATTTCTTGAGGAACCGGGAACGATTGATGAATTCTTGGGCAAATTTCTGGAGGGCAAAGGTCAGAACAGTTAAAATATCCACATAGTCATATAGAAAAGTTTATTCAGGATGACGTAGCCAACAAATTTCAGCAGTTTAGTGTGCGTTAATGTAAACAGTCTATAAACATTGGGGGGGGGGGGGGGGGGGGCTTTCTGAAGTGAAAGATGTTCATTCTGCCTCTATATCTTTCTTTTGTGTAGTACTGTTTGGAAAGTGGACGGATCATGTGAAGAGCTGGATGCACACAGAGCTGGGAGACAGAGTAATGCACATCACTTATGAAGAAATGGTTCAGGTGAAGATACTGTGATTCTATTGGTCAAACTAACAATATTTGTCAAAGGAAAAAAAATCTATCTATCTATCCTTTTATTTACTTTTTTTTTTTTTACAGTGGGTCAAATAATTATTTGATCCCCTGCTGGATTTGTAATTTTGCCCACTTTGATAGAAATTAGCGGACTTTAGTTTTTATGCTTGTTTACTGACTATGGATAGAATAGACAGAATATCAGTCGAAAATGCATAAAAAAACCACACAATATAAAAGCTATGAAATGTTGTGCAATTTGAGTGAAATAATGATAATGATAATAATAATAATATTAATAATAGTGGGGATAATAATTTGATCCCCAACAACTCACCCAGAATTCTGGCTTCCACAGATTGGCTGGTGCCCATGTGGCACCCTGCTGTGCTCAATCAATCAATTACCACCTAGAACAAGCACTGGGTGGAACGCGGACCTTCACCGCCGCCACATTTGTATGTGTAACCGAGGTAGCATTGTTAGCATGCTAGCCGTTAGCTCATATTGATGCTAACTAGCCTGTCGGATAGTAACATCACTTTGTGAAACGCTGAGCGGGGGCACACAGATAAACCACAACCTGAGTCAAAGCGCTCGCACCGGTGTTTCTGGATACTTGCCAAACCGAGATGTTAGCTACGGGCTCCGGAGCGGAGTTAGCACAGCAGCACAACGGAGTAAATACACAGGAGGCCGCCCAGCTCCCGGTGTTCTTCCTGACGCCCGGCCAGACAAACTTTGACGCCACCAGTTTCACTGATGCCCTCACATCCGGATGTGATGGGGCATGAACCTCACATGAATCAAAAACCTGCCATCGCCAGCCAGCAGGTACCATGGGGTGGGGCGGCCCTGTAGGCACGTCACAGAGGAGGGTGGCACCAATGTCCTGGACGACCACATCCTGCTGCCGTAAACCTGTGGCGGCTGTCCTGAAACATTTCCACCACGTGCATCACTGCACTTCCTCTTTTAACACCTCCCCGTTACCAACACACCCACTCCATTCTGCTTGAGAGAACCTCCCTCCAGGTGTACACCACAACCTAGAACTTGACCGTTGTCCGAATCGCTCTCGGAATGTAATGGAACCATCCTTGGATATTGAAAAATCATCCCTGAAAATGTCATGCAATTCAGGTCAATAGTTTTTGTGAAAATTTGGTAACATACAGACAAACAAACCATTGAATAAATACACATTGACAAAAACATAACTTTCGCCCCAACGTTCATTTGCGAAGGGAATAATCCTGATTAGAACTCGTCACGTGCATAAAGCACACATGCGCTAGGAATCCGTTTCTTAGGTGGGACGGGGGGCAACAGACAATACCCTTGTTAATGTTTATGCTAAATATACTATTTACCAGTCCCGGGCCGTCAGAGCCTGCAAGGCCTTCTCTGAAGGACTAACAAAAAATAGCAGAATCACAGACTGATGTTGATAATATTTTGTCCATGAATACTTATTGAATAATTCCAAACTGTCTGTCCGCTTCCTCTCATAGCTTCTCCCCCGGCTGCGCTGCTTCCAGACGTGTACTTCCATATTAAAGCTTTTAACCAATCACATTTCAGCCATCACCTGTTGCCAGGGTAAAGAAATCTGCCTGAGGCCTTCATATTCAATTCTGCAGGCGTCTGCAGTGTAAAACAAGCGTCGGTCACGCTGCTGCTTCAACCAATCAGATTTTGATATTGGCGACTCAGGACCTTCTAGAAGGCCGAGGGTGACGTCAGTGTATTCAAGCCCTCTGATTGGATCGTCAGAGAGTTCACTCTCCAGCTAGCTGACTGCATCTGGAGTGAGCTGCACGAACAAAAATATAGTTGTGTTGATTTAATAGTGGTTTTGTCAACCTACAATGGCTAAAGGAGAAGATAAAGACATTTGGTTGCAGATTTATTGTCAAAATCATGTTCAAGACAGACTTTTCCTGGAGGTCATTGAATGCACTGCAGCACTCCAAGCACATGGTGGTCCAGTGCAATTTACTTGAACTCACAACAAACTCAATGGCAGGATTCAGGATAATGTTTTTTGCCATTATATTAATTCCAAGACCACGAAAAGCCGACGTTTGTCACCGTCCTCGACCCCCAGAAGTTTTGGGAATAGCAGCTGCTTTTTTGTGCAGCTGCAGCAGAAGGTGAGACGTGAACTCAGATTTTTTCATCGTTATAAACAGTCTTCGCCCCGGGATGGAAAACCAGCCAGGTCTGCCACTGGTCATAAAGATATTTATATTCTGGAGTATCTATCTGTAATGCAAAGGCTTTTTATGCTGCATTTCTGCATGATAACATGGTTTTTGTAGCCATATAAAAGTTATTGTGGGGTGGATTGACTCAGATTGTCTCAGACCAGCACCAGTGAAGGCCGAGGTCTGAAATGCTTGGCCCGCCACTGCTATTTACAGTTATCACACCGATCCAAACACTTTCCAATCGTTGTTCGATTAAAAGAACCTGAGCAGTACTATCTAGATCAGGGGTGTTTAACCTCGGTCCTCCAGAGCCCCTGTCCTGCATGTTTTAGCTTTCTCCCTGCTTCAGCAGACCTGAATCTAATGATGATGTCATCACCAAGGTTGTGAAAAAGCCCAATAACGAGCCCCTCATTGCAATCAGGTGTGTTGCAACTGGGAGAGAGCTAAACCTGCAGGACAGGGGCTCTCGAGGACCAAGCTTGAACACCCCTGGTCTAGATGTTAACATAATTTCTTTAACCATTAAAAATAAAAATAAAAATAGAGTCCATTCATTTCTATGTAAGTGTCAAACTTACAAATTCAGGAAGGGATCAAATAATTATTATAACTGTATATTCAAATATCCTCCACTGCCAGGAAATTTCAAACAAACAATGTAACCAAATGAAAGACTTGTTCCAATATTCCTCTTCCAGGACCTGCCTGCAGCTCTCAGGCGCATGTCAGATTTCCTGGGCTGTAATCTGGACGATGAAACCATTCAGAAGATCGCAGATTATTGCTCTTTCCGCACCATGAAGGAAAACAAAATGTCCAACTTCAGCCTCGTTCCCAAGGTTTTCATGGATAACGACAAATCTCCGTTTCTTCGAAAAGGTATTTGATGTTCAAATTGGACTGACGTGGCGGCAAACCGCCTCTCCACTGGTATCATAACGATGTCTGACTCTACTTGTCATGTGTTGTTGACCTGACAGATTTCTTGTGTTCACATGTTTTTGTGCCAGGTCAATCTGGAGACTGGAAAAACCACTTCAGCTCAGAGCAGCTGGCCCGATTCACATCTGTGATTCACAAAGAGCTGGAGGCTGAGAGCTGCTCTCTGCCGTGGAGCCTGGACACAATGGAGGGGACGGATATTGAACATGAAGACCCGGAGTCGCCTTAGAAGCAGAAGGTGTTGCTGATTGGTCCAAAGCCTTCAGAGTGTGGCTTCATCGCGATTCACTATTAATATAATAAAATGTGTTTCAGCTGTTGTTCATCATCATTTAGTCTCACTGGCATCCAGGTGGAGAACAAGTACAAAATGTTAGTGGTTATTTCAATCCCCCTGCAGGTTGAGATTGAAGCAGTTGCTGTTTTGGACATTCTGACTAACGTTTAACAAATTCAGCGGTCTCACTGTGTTAATAATTCACCTGTTTTGTTGATCTGAGTACAACTTTATAACTAATTATTTTGAGGACCATTAGGTGATTCATACTCATGTAAACATGTTGTACTTTCTCCTCTGAAGACAACACTATGTTTTCACTTTCCTCTGCTCACATTTGTCTTAGCTGCTTAGCTTCAGCTGCTGTAAAGCAGGAATGTCCAGACTTTTTCCACAAAGGCCCAAACACAGAGAAATTGGCAGAGCCACTCAGTCGAGGGGAATTTTCAGCCCTCGCTTGTTTTGGTTTTGTCATTTTTGGTCACCATCAGGAACATTTAGTTTAAAATTAGCCTTGTTTTATTGCAAAGCTCTTATTTTGAGGACCATGTTAAATCTCAGAGTACAAGACAGTCAAGTTTTGTATGATATTATAGTTTCCTGCAGGCCAATTCCAGACGGACTGCGGCCCAAAGGTCACCTGCGGGCCATAGTTTGGACACCTCTGCTGCAAAGCAGCTGAAACGGTGTTGTTCACCAGCTGTGCCCACATCAGTGAATGTCTTAATGGAAGGATGATCCATGTAAACCCCTAATAAATCACCAGATAAGTTTCACACTATAATTGTTTTTCTTTCACAAGAGTGCATGAGCAAAATCTCTACAGCTTCTATTCAAGATTATGAGTTTGTTTATGTCTGTATAATCCCCTCATTTTGATGACTAAAACGTGTTTGGAATTAAATGCTGCAATTCACTTGTTGAGTTGAAATATTGAAAATATCCCACGTGTGTTTTTCTTATATTTTATGACAGAGAAACAAACATTGTGATGTCCAACACTTTCTGTGTGGATTCTTTGTTGCTGTTCTTTTCCACGTTGTGACGGTACAACAAGAAACCCCACAGCATGTTGTATTTTCTTGTCCAGAATGTGTGATCCATTCCAAAAGCATGCCAGTTCTTGTAAAGAACTCCCCCAAGCCTGTGGAAATCCAATTCAAGCAAAGACACACAAAAGTCTTTCAGCTTCAATTTAGTCGTACGTAAAAGCAAATCCTACAAACCTTACACGGCGTTATGAATGATTTGTAGCTCTGATCTGCAATTTTAAATGGTCTCCTTTGATATGCAATAAATAGAAAAGAGTGCAAGCGGACTTTCTTTTTCTTTTTCATCGAGGGTGGGACAGCAGCATGCAGTTACTAGACTGGGCTTGTCTCCCTCTGCTTGTGTCAGTGTCTGGCGCTCACACTTTAACGAACATGGGTGCAAGGGGAGATTTCTTCAGTCACGCAAGTTTGCGCTTTTCGAATGATAGTCGTGTTGTGACGATGTTGACTTCACTGTAATCAAGCCTGAAGCGGCATGCAGGACGCCATGCACACAGCTCGTAACCCAGTGAACAAAAAGCATCTGAACACTGAAACATGAGAACAATATACCTAGTTTAACAAAAATAAATAAAAACACTACTCCATTGCCACTTGAAATTCAGTTTGACACGCTTCGTATGAGCAGCATTAAAAGAAAGATTATCTAAAGCAAAGTAAAAAAACTGTCAGGAGAATTTCCTAGTAAAAAAAACCCCAGGGAGACCGAATACACAGACAATTTTATTACATTATTCTTGCAAGAAGAGACAAAGTCACAGTACAACCTTGGCATGATTGTCCAGGAGTTTGTCTAACTCTAAAGTCAGAGCCTTCCCAAGGCTGAATTGGTTTGAGTCTGCATTGAAGGACACCAAAAGTACCACAGAGGTTCCATAAGTGCTGACACAGGTCATCCTTGAATCATTATTTATGAGACAAAACAAGATTTCCCTAACAAATACAGATTGAAGAATTATCTACAACTGATATATATGCAAAAAAGAAAATAGAAAATGTGGATCTGAGATGTGAACACTACATAACCGTTACAATTAAGCATAGATTTTGAATGTGACCATGAATATTGCACTTGTAGGCATGTGACATTATCGTTCAGGGGGGAGGGAGATGACATTTGATAGCTTGGGAAGAGAAGCCGGTTGTTTTTCACGCTGAGGGCCCGTTCACACCCGGCGTTAACATGCTGATCGGGTGATCCGATCACACGTGGCGAGTCCTGATTGGTTACATTCGTCCATATCAGCAGTCGGGCAGTCGAAGTTTGTGAGCAGCTTTCAGGGGAGACGAGCCGGGAAGCAGCTTCCTGGGGAGGTATCGTCTCTGTTGGGCCTTCACCCACCTGGTGTGAGATGTGGCTGGACCATGTGAAGACCACAGAGATGTGGATCCTGAAGTACCTGAAGCTCTCCACCCTTCCATGACGATGGCGGGTTGCTTCACTCTGATGTGTGGCACTGCTTATCCATTGAGCAGGAGGAACATTATTGATTCTAGAAATGTAAAAAAATGTAAAATGAATATACCAGAACAGTTGCTTTAACTGGACTTTTTAGAGTCAATTTAGGAAGCTCCTCCCAAACTTCCCTTTATGTGCTTGTTACAAATCAACAGGACCTGTCAGATTTTTTTTCATCCGTGCAACAGGCTCTGGAGGTAGAGCCTAGATTGTCCTGTGAAAACCAGGAAAAAAGTGTAATACAGACAACTACAGAGGATTAAATGTGCCAAAATTAAATAAATGAACATACCATTAAATAATTCATTAAATGTGTGATTAATTGGTTAGAATAGGAGTTAAATATATAAATGTGTCATTAATTCATTAAAATACAAATTTATTTTATGTAAAAAACATATTTAATTAATTCACTATTTAATTAAATATGTTGTCTTTCATGGACAAGTTGTGTTTCCTTTGCCACTGCCAGTCTGAGGAGGGGCTGCGACACACTACTGGCGTAGTTTGGAACTACATCCACAACAAGCTTCATGCAAAGATTCAAATTAAAAAAAGCTCCTGTTCAAACATTTTTTTGCATATATATATATATATATATATATATATATATATACACAAAATAAATGACAGGAAATGTGACCACACATTTCTGTGTGTCACGTTAGCTCCTGCAATAATCCTTCAATGACAAACTGTGTCTTACTGTTTGACATTGTTGGTGAGTGTTGCTGCTGTGGAATCACTTTTTACATCCATCTCATGTTAGTATTTGCTGCGCATTCCTACTAGATTGTATAACTAACATCTTTTGGAAATACAATAATTGTGAAAATAACATGTTGTAGACATTTGTAAATATTATAATTATTACTGCTGCCTTTAAGTGTATTTTTCCCACATCTGGGTCTCCTGTACTAATAAGTGTATATATACATATACATGTATTTAATTATCTATTTACATATACATATCCTCTTGTGTGCAACTATTCTGTCTTTAACTTTTATGCAATGTGGAGCTGTTGTGTTGACCAAATTTCAGCATGTGGGATTAATAAAATCTAATCTAATCTAGTCTAGTCCATTCTAGTCGACCCTAGTCTAGTCTAGTCTTGTCCATTCAAATGCAGTCCAGTCCAGTCCAGTCCAGTCCAGTCCAGTCTATTCCAGTCCAGTCCAGTCCAGTCCGGTCCAGTCCAGTCCAACATCTATTTACCTTACGTGAGACATTAAGAAGACATGATGTTTATATAGAAAACTACTTTCTTCTTTTCAATTGTTGCATTTATAATTTACCCAAATGAATCACAGAGTTAACAGAACGGGCTCTGGAAACTTCCGAGCATGTCCTTTCGTCCTGTTGCAGAGATATTAACTAACTTAAATAAACTTTTTACAAACGAGACTGATATTTTGGTATTAGCTATTTCCAGTTTATCTGGTGGTGCCCTGATTTATTAATAATACATAAATAAGAAATCTATGCAAATTAAAAACATTTTTATTAATAAATTATTTTTGATAATTTATTCATTTTTTTGTTTTTAAAGTAATTATCCAATTACTTTAGGAGTTCTTAATGAGTAAATGACCGTTTACTTCCATTAATAATTTGACTTTTTCATAAATTACTTCCAGTGATTTATTACTTTCAGTAATCTATTACTTACAGTAATTTAATGCTAATAACCAACCATAAATCCCAACAGTCCCATAATTCCCCAAGTCTCCAGCAAAACACCTCGAAGATCCACAGAGCACTTTTCCTCTGCACTTGGTCGGACTTCCAGTGGTGATGAAGTCCATCTGCAATAGACTCTTTTTCGCTGTTTAATCGCCTGTGCTCTAGAGTTGTGACGTTCACGAACGAACCGAATCTTTTGACCGGCTCATTGACATGAACGATGGGAACCGAGTCCAGTTTGATTGGGAGCCGTTCTTTTTTCTCTCTCTCCCTGAGTTCACACCTATGGTTCACACAGATGCTCACACAAGCTCCACCTTGCTCCTCCACTGAGTGAGACGGAGAGAGCATGAAGTAAGCGCAACAACTCATGCAATAGTTGCATATTATGCAACTATTGCATGAGTTGTGCACGCTCCCTTCACTTGAGTGCCTCAGTGAAAAACAAAGAAAAAAAAAAAAGCGAGTGCCTCGGGGTCAGCAGTGCAGTAGCCTGAAGGAGGGGGAGGACCGTCTGTCGTCGTTCTGCAAAATGAGCCAAAGAAACAGGAGCAGCATTTGGATGCACTTTTCGCTTGAGGCAGACAGTAAGGCTCAGTGCACTATTTGACAGAAGATAATTTCATTTAAGTCTGGCTACACAAACAATTTGCACAGGCATTTCAAAACTCAACACCCCACTGTTAAAAGCTCACAGGTGAGGAAAGAGCATGACTCTGACCATGAAGTGGAGAGTGCCAGTTCTTCTGCCCCCACATCAGGCAGACGTCAGACCAGTGCCACAGTCACTCAAGCCACAGCTCCAGAAGCAGCCTCTGTTACCACTGGGCCCACATCTTTGCTTGGCCAGGCACCTGGTAAAACAATTCCTGCTGCTACCACAGAATCAGCAACTATATGCACCTCAGGACAGTTCACTAGTCTATTGTACAGTTTGTATTAGTTTGTATTCGTAGTACTAGTGGACTGTATGCACATCTTTTTCTAAATTTTTTGTAGTTTTATCTATTTTTCTAATACTTGAAGTCTCTTATAGAAGTCTATTGAGTTTTCTATCAAAATATTCTTGTGTAAAACGTTTTTCCCTAACATTTGCACTGAAACAAGACACGGTGTTACTGACCAACAACTGTTTAGGTGTTGCATGAATAACATAAGTCAAATTAGTTTTACACTTTATACAAAGGGTAATTAGTGATCTCACTGTCAACTCAGAGGGATATGGCAGTGGAATATTTATAATGAATCCATATCAGACTTTAAAATCTTGTCCACACATGTCTAATGAAGCTATAATCAATATTTCAGGATAATTCAAACTCAAATATTAGTGGGAAGAGTTCAAAATTATCTCAGCCCATCATTCCTTCCTGCGATTATTTCAAGGATAAAATTAATTAACTTCAGGCTGGCTTCTTAAAAGTGAATAAATTTAAAAATTTGCCAAATGAGCCAATCTGTTGAATGGCTCTTTGAAATGAATGGATCGCATAGATCCGGCTCCCTCCAAAGAGCCATACATCCCATCTGTACCGCGCTCCTCTCTCCAGGGTCTGTAGGTGCACGGCCTTAACCCCGCCCCCTTTGTTTCCTTTTTTGTCCAACCAATTACAACAATGGACAATGACAGACAAACCAATGAAAATCACTGAACAGACCACCATGTCATCAGACAAATTAGACCTAGATCTATAATCTATATTTAACCCTTTATCGAACCACAGGGCTACATGCGTAAGCAACGTGTATAAATGAGGCAACTGGATCATTAAAAATGCAAGACATTCATCCATCAAGTGTTCCTTTTTAAAGCTACAGATGATGCTACCAAGTTACAATTATTTCACTTTTTACTTTTGACTTTTACCTCAGTTTATAAGACTTGTGCATTGTTGATATTTTCAATGATAATCACAGAGAAAATAGACTTCTTTTTTGTTGACACATGCTGTCAGCTGTGGCTTCGAATCTGAAACTAGCCAGATCATTAAGACAGACGGAGGAGACCTGTGAGAGTACAATCCCAGGTAAATAATGTAGTACTGTCTTTACCTCCTATCATGAATATCTCTGCTGTAGTTTTATTGGTGCAAGGGGAGATTGTCATTGTGAAATAAATGGATGATCAGAATTAAGTTTAAAATCAGTCACAATAACAGCACAGTGAGAATTTGACAAGACACATGTGCAACTTACAAGTGATTACAGTCGTTTCGAAATACAGGTTTTTGGTGTTTTTGTTGTGGAGTTTGCCTGCCCTGTACTCTGTGCTTTTGGCACAATTTATATCAAGAAATGACAAAGTGTGAATGTTGAGATTTAGCCATTCAGGTCTGCTGTTCCTTTAATCAACAGGCTCACGGTTTCCAGGGCCTTTCAAATGTTTTTGGTTTGGTGCAATCAGTAAATGGACCTACTCATAACGCTTTGGACGGGGTCTTATTGTAACAGACTGTCGGGCCCATGTAGATATTTATCTGGCACCCTAATCTCAGATCACTTTATCATCATTAATGATTTGACTGCCGCTCAGTTTATATGCAAGAAGACATCACCTCATTGGGCTTGAGAGTTTGACTCTGCATTCATTAACTCAAACTGCAATGTTTCCTGGAACCTGAAGGGGTCAACCATCATAAGGTAATGACTCGAAACAACTCAGGGATGATATCTTCTTTCTTCAAGAAACTCAACTCGGCTCCTCAGAGATCAACCAGACAAAGGGACCTTAGCAACTTTATCGCACATTATAAGTGCAATAAGATTGTGTGCAATGTTGATAAGCGTAAAGGTAGATTCATACTCTTTAAGATCAAGAAGAAAGTTTCACTAAGAAGTGAACGAACGTCACAGTACGGAAAACCCAAGGTTAATCCCTGAAGTTACCAAGATAAGAGAAAATCCAGTCGCAGTAGAGGCCCCTGCAGACTTGTTAAGAGTGAGTTGAAGGATAAATCCTGGGGTGCTTTCAAATAATCACTCCTATCTCCTTTCCTATCTACTTTTCCTTAACCCCCATAAGTGTTTCAGTGGCGGCCATGATAAGGAACGTTCGGATTCTCAAGAAGCTAAGGAAAGGAGGCTCAATACTTCCTTTATAACCTCCTTTAGCCTCCTAAATAAAAGTGGATAAGAAAAGATAAAGGAGGGACTATTCAGAAGCACCTCTGGTTTAAAGTAACTTCCAGGTTCCTCATAGTGGTTCCTGGGGGTCAAAGTAATACTATCTGGAGTTATTTTACATTTACCTCATTTCTCTCTCAGGTGTTTTGGGCCAAATATAACTACTTCTGTTTTATCAGAGTTCAGAAGCAGAACAATTACCACTCATCCAGGACTTTATGTCTTTAGGACAAGCTTCTAGTTTGAGAAGTTGACAATATCATTTGGTTTCATAAATAACTAGATTTGTGTATCATCTGAATAGCAGAAGTTAATAATATTCCCAACAGGAAGCATGTGTAATGTGAGAAGTATAGGTCCCAGTACAGAGCCCCGTAGAACTCCATGTTGAAGTTTAGTCTGAACTGAAGATATTAACATGAATGAAGTTGAACCTGTCTGATGATTATGATCGAAACAGGCTCATTGCTGTACATAGTGTTAACTTAGGAGAGAAGAACATCTTTAGATGGCCCTCAAAATAATTTGTTGTAAAACTTAAAGCTTGATCAACAAAACAGGGCAATGGTTGTAATAGTGAGACAGCTGAATTTGTTAAACGTTAGTCAAAAGGCCCCAAAACCGCAACTACTTCAATCTCAACCTGCAGGGGGATTGAAATAACCACTAACATTTTGTACTTGTTCTCCACCTGGATGCCAGTGAGACTAAATGATGATAAACAGCTGCTGAAACACATTTTATTAGATTATTAGTGAATCGCGATGAAGCCACACTCTGAAAGCTTTGGACCAATCAGCAACACCTTCTGCTTCTAAGGCGACTCCAGGTCTTCATGTTCAATATCCGTCCCCTCCATTGTGTCCAGGCTCCACGGCAGAGAGCAGCTCTCAGCCTCCAGCTCTTTGTGAATCACAGATGTGAATCGGGCCAGCTGCTCTGAGCTGAAGTGGTTTCTCCAGTCTCCAGATTGACCTGGCACAAAAACATGTGAACACAAGAAATCTGTCAGGTCAACAACACATGACAAGTAGAGTCAGACATCGTTATGATGATGGAGAGCAATGAACTTGTTTTGATCATATTCATCAGACAGGTTCCACTTCGTTCATGTTAATGATATCTTCAGCTCAGACTAAACTTAAACATGGAGTTCCACAGGGCTCTGTATTAGGGGCGGCATGGCTCGGTTGGTAGAGCAGTCGTCTCCCAATCAGAAGGTTGCAGGTTTGATTCCCATCTCTGGGACATGCTGAAGTGTCCTTGGGCAAGACACTGAACCCCAATAGTTTGGGTGAATGCAGTCTGAGAATGAGTGCTTGGTGGTGGTCAGAGTGGCCAATGGAACACTTTAGCAGCCTTGCTTCAGTCAGTCTGCCCCAGAGCGGCCATACATAGTTTACCACCATTGAGTCGCTGTGACTACATACGTAGTTTACCACCATCGAGTCAATGACTAAAGCAATGTAAAGCGGCTTTGAGTGTCCTGAGAAAGCACTATATAAAACCTATGTATTATCATGATACAGGTGCCAGTGGCACAGTGGGGAGGCGGCTTGCATTGTTGTCTCACAAATCAGTTGATTTTATCCATCTTCCCAATGTCAGATGGATAAAATCCCTCCAGCCTTCATCTCTGACTTAAGGTCTGCCCTCAATGATTAGACATTATACCAAGCAGATCTAAAAAAAATTCATAAGTGATTGAACCCCACATCAGACCAATCCAAATGTCAGAGACTCAGATACCTTTCCGAAGAAATTGGGATTTGTCTTTATCCATTACAACCTTGGGAACCAGGCTGAAGTTGGACATTTTGTTTTCCTTCATGATCTGGAAAGAGCAATGCTCTGCGATCTTCTTTATGGTTTCATCGTCCAGATTACAGCCCAGGAAATCTGACATGCGCCTGAGAGCTGCAGGCAGGTCCTGGAAGAGGAATATTGGAACAAGACTTTCATTTGGTTACAATGTTTATGTTTGTCATGAAAAACAAATCCTCCGTCTAATCACTGCGTATCTATAAAACTCCCCGTGACATGTTCTGAAGAGGCTGTTGATTTGAAGCAGTTGGAGTTTGACAAAAAATGTTAAACTGCCATTAAATCTTAAATGAATATATTTAGAAAATCTTTGCATGTTTGACACATAGAACTACTCCGAGTCTTTCTCTCATGTAAAACTAGTGTTTGTGTGGGAACATTTACAATCAGAAAGACCAAAGCCATCCTGTTACTGTTGCTTATTTCATAACTTCCAAAGTATCTTCACCTGAACCATTTCTTCATAAGTGATGTGCATTACTCTGTCTCCCAGCTCTGTGTGCATCCAGCTCTTCACATGATCCGTCATCTTTCCAAACACTACTACATAAAAGAAAGATAGAAGAGGACAATCAACAGTCCAGAACGTTCTTGGAAAGTTTGTTTAACAATGTTATTTTAACTGTTCTGACTTTTGCCCTCCAGAAATTTGCCCATGAATTCATCAAACGTTCCTGGTTCCTCAAGAAATTGGGCCATTTGGTGGAAGTAGTACGAAGACACCACAACGTCCCGAGGGTCCCTCAGGACATGGATTGCCTACGCACACAAACACAGGAGACAAAATGCAGAAAATAATGGGTGTATTCAATTCAATTCAATTCAATTTTATTTGTAAAGCGCTAAATCACATCAACAAACATCTCAAAGCGCTCTTACATAGTAGAGTACAACAGAACCCAACTAAACCTTTCCAAAGCAAGCAGATGTAACAAGCAACAGTGGCCAGGAAAAACTCCCTCGCATGGAGAGAAGTTCATAAGAACTCCCTCTTCAGGAAGAAACCGGTGTAATGTGTCTTGAATGAACAAATATCCAGACAAATGTTACAAAGTCTTTCACCTTGGCCTTTGAGGTGTGGAAAGAAGGAGGCATGAGATTGTAGGGAAAATGTGTGACGAAGGCTCGTGGAGACGTCAACTGATCCACAATTTCTTCCAGTCTTTTCTCTTCCAACCAAGGGACCCGATCCCAGTTGGGGATGGTCTGGATCGGGGTCAGATCCCCCCCATTCAGCAGCAGTGGGAGGATCTCCTGCATCCAGATTGTACCTGCGAGAATGAAGAGCACAGCTCGTGTTTCAAACCAGGAATTAGTGGGACTACAGAGGGTCGGCCTCATACAATCACACCAGGAGCAGGATTACTATCGCAACAACACATCATCTGTAGAGTAAATCGTCTCACCACAGCCTGATCGCAACTCACGTACCATATCAGTGGGAAAACAATCCAACACTTAGTTAATTCTGCTTCATAATGATAGTAAGATCCGACCTCAAAGGATCAAAAAGCGACGTTGCTATGAAAGCGTGGCGGCCACAAGCAGGAGGTGTGAAAAAGGTTACCACAGGAATAACTAGCTTGTGGCGGCCAAGCGTTCACATTTGTGCGTACACACTTAGATTGGAGTGCAAATACTTACATTTGTGCGTGCCGTGCATACAGATTTGTCTGTGCAAAACAAAATGTGTAATTTGATTTGAGAGTGAACACCATGATTGTGTGTGCTTACTGAGGCTTCTGCATGCATACTTACATTTTTTAACAATTTGTGGAGGTTTGTGTATGACTTGTGTGTGCTTGCTTGGACCAGGCAAAGTCAGATCTATACATTGTTATAGAGCCACATGTCGTGGTTGTTATGGAAAATCTTACAGCGTCTTAAGATTCTCTGACCTGTCGATACAGAGACAGCCTTGTAAAAGTGTTATCTAAGGGTACGTTTCCACTATGTTCACAGCAGCCCGGTTTGCCCAAAATGTAGTGCGCCGTGGGATTTTGGGGAATTCTGAGGAAGGCGTGGCACGTTTTTCACGTTCTGTCAAGGCTTTCTACGGATGAAATGTGGACGCCGAACCATTTTTTAAGCAGGTTTATGCCTCAAAGGGCCACCAAAAGTCAAGGCAATCATTGTATCCTGAGACTTTTGCTGGGTGCATACGTACCTCTGGATTTCTTTTTCGGTGGCAGAGCTTGTAGAAGGTGTTCTGTCGCTGATTGCTCAGACTTGAACAAAACTCCCCTCTGGCTTCCTCCCAGACCACGAGTGAATGTGATGAAACGGCCCCGTGAGAACCGTGAGGAAGTGCGGTGCGACATGATAAAACGCGAAGCAACCATGAAACAACGGCGATAGAACGTGCACTATGTCACTTCCTGTAAGCCTCCCGTCCCACTACGGACCGCCTCCAAGTTCTATTACGGCCAGTTACGTGCTGCCAATGACGTTCATCCCGTTTTGCTACGGGCTACTAAGTTTCTCATCCGCGCCGTGGCCGGCGTGGCAAATCTTTTGACAGTTTAAAAGTCTGGCACGGCGCCCACGGCAATCATGACCTGTTTACGTTTGCCCATCCCGTCCCCCTGCGTTGTCTCACGTCCATCCCGTTTTGTCCATGGTGGCCTGAAATGGGGCTGCCGTGAACATAGTGGAAAGGAAGGCACAGATGGGCCTTGGTCATCTCCCACTCTCGGGTGCTCTCTGACCCATATTATGGTCTATTGCATCCCGTCTTCACTCTATCAGTGAAGAGGTGGACATCATCCAGCAGGACGATGACCCAAAACATACAACCAGAGTGACAATGGAAAGTTTAGAGCAAACAATCTTTATGTGTTAGAATTGACAAGTTAAAGTGCAGACCTTCATCCAAATGTAAACAACTGGCTTCACTTGCAAGACGCGGTCCATCCAAACTGACCGAAATTTTATTACATTATTCTTGCAAGAAGAGACAAAGTCACAGTACAACCTCTGCACGATTGTCCAGGAGTTTGTCTAACTCTTAAGGCAGATGGTGCCTTCCTAAAGGCCTCTTCATACTCCATAAGAACAAGACGAAAGTTCGGCAGTGCGGGGTCCTGCCGAACAAAATTACGTCATTTACTTTGGCCAGCTCCCTCTGGCCGAAGAAATTTGTTCCGGCTGTGCCAACCGCCCTGGCCGAACTATCCGGGTGCCGCACTGCCGAAACGTCTGCACTGCCGTGTGCTGCGCATGCGTGTTCCAGTTCGCTCATGACTATCAGTCATATTTTAATCATATTTAGCTTGTAACATCGCTACCGTACGAGCGCCACAGCTCGTTAAAATGTTGGAGTGCAGGCTTTTACATGACGCACCTGAACGCATCACCAACACCTGTCAGCTCCTGTAGTAAAAACCGGACCAACATCGCGCTCGGACAAAAACTCTTTTATTACTGAAAAAGTTCAGAGAAATGTATTTCTGAAAGCACTGGAGGCCAGAAATAAACTGTGCAGTTGAAAAGTTTAAACGCCGCATCACAGACGTGTGACTGCTGCGAGGGGGCGTGGCCTGCGAGTTCGGCAGCTTCTTATCGGAGTATGAACAGTCCTGCCGAAAAAGCTTTTTTTTCTGCAGCTGGCTGACGTCACTGCCAAATTTTCTTCTTGTTCTTATGGATTCAAAAGGGAGTATGCAGGGGCCTTAAAGACTGAAATTGTTTTCAATTGAAGGACACCGAAAGTAACAAAGGTTTGAACAGTGCTGACACAGGTCATCCTTGAACACAGACTGCAAAATTACACATCATTCTTTATGAGACAAAGCAAGATTTCCATAACAGGTTGAACACTCATGTATCATTTTCTTTCCACTTCACAGTTCCGTGGCATGTTGTGTTGGTCCATCAAACACTATAAAACCCGTCGAAGAACTGCAAAGCCAAAGTTTTAAATCATAGCGAATAGTCCTTAGAGATTAACTGGCATCAGAAATGACGCAACGGATGAAATAATATCTAGAACATGTAAATGTGTAAGGCTGGTGGAGACAAACCCCAAAAGACTTGCAGCTGCAGCTAAAAGAAGTTCTACAAAGTATTGACGAGGGGAATGAAGACTTTTCCACACTTATCAACATTTGTAAGGAGCGGTTTGAACACTCATGTATCATTTTCTTTCCACTTCACAGTTCCGTGACATGTTGTGTTGGTCCATCAAACACTATAAAACCCATCTGAGAGGTGCCAAACCAAAGTTTTAAATAAAAGCCAATAAACCTCAGAAATCAATCTGAAATGACAAAACAGATGCAATAATAATAACTACCTGACTTGGGATAAGTCACAGCAAACACATCAGTGTCTTCAACAGAGAAGTTCTGGGAAAACTCCAAGCTCTTCTTGCTGTGTGCTGCTGAGGAAAGAGGCAGGCCGTGGTAGTAGATGTAGTCAGAGGAGCGTTTAGATTTGGAAGGATTGGCATCTTCGGTGGCCATGCTGCTCTCACTCACAGGTTTCTCTTCTTGCAAGCAGTCCACCTCTTATTGAGCTTCTCTTTATCAGCTGTTGAAGCTGAGGGGCGGGGCTTTCTTTCTCGATCTTTTTTTTAATGTCAGCTCTGTGCTGCAAGTCATTGAGGGGTTGGATCTGAGCGCACGTTTACATGTACCCTGGATTTTACAACAACGTCTATCTCCGTTTATTAAAAGAAAATCTTCATTTACAAGGACCGCATAGACACCTGGTTCAGAGCTTCAATGAGCAGCCAAGCCTGTAGTGTAACGAGAAGTATGAAGCCATAACCAATCAGAATCCTGGAAAAAATCATGACTTTTGAAGTAAATCTCCGTCTACCCCCCTATTAGATGCAAACAGAGACATGGAGTTTTTATCTCCACAAATCTTCACTGTGGCCTGAGTTTTCAGAAATCATTGTTTGTGGTGAGTCGTAGCCGCATTTATGTGTAAATGCAAGGCCCAAACACAGAGAAAAAAAGAAACACTTTATTTGTATAGCACTTTTCTAAACTCAGTTACAGAGTGCTTTACATTTAAACCACAATAAAAATTTACAACAATGCAATAAAGAAATTACAATTAAAATAAAGATAAGAAATTAAAAAAAAAAAAAAAAAAGGAGAGAGAGAGAGAACATCAGTCCAGGGATAAAAATGACTTTTAAGCTGAGACTTAAAACAGAACAGTGAGTTTGCCTGTCTGAGATCATCTGGCCAGGAGTTCCATAAAACTAGTATTAGTTAGCAGGATTATATCTTAAAACCTGTCAGTAACCTGCACGCTTTGCTCCCTCAGTTTAATTTTAGTCCCTCTGCTTGAGTATTTCTTCATCTAAACATTACATAAAGCAACATGTTTTTCTTCTAACAGCTAATAACTTTATTTAGCTGTTGTTTTAGCACCATGAACAGATTTACACATACTGCAAAACGATGTGAGTCAACACTCATTCATTACTATAAAGAGTCACAATATTACAAGGCAAAGAAAATGAATTGAGAGAGCACCATTCAAACACAAGGTAATTCACAGTTACATTTAGATAAAAGCTATACATTAAAGCTTTCCAGAGAAATAAAATAAATACATTAAAGCAACAATTCAGAATCTTTATGTCAAGCAATTAGGAGTATGAAATACTTTAAAAACTCTTACACACGCTCATCCTTTCTATTGGGTCAACTTTTTGTACTTTTGGTATTTAGCGTCCCAAATCACGTACAAATATAACATCCTCTCGTCAGAGAACCCCACACATCACACTGTTCTATGTACCTTCGCAAACAGTGGACTCACTCTACGCATCCAACATAGAATTAATAGAGTTCTACATGAATGGAGGAGCTCCATGCACCCAACAGAGAAATTATGAGGTTCTACATGAGGGGAGGAAGTGCTTCACTGCATCACTTCAAAAATCAAACTGCCATTAATTTCAAGGGGCAATTTTAAAGTCAATTATAATTCCAAATGTGAGTTGAAGGGATTAAAAACAACCTAAAAAGGAGAATAGATTAGATAAAGCCAGTATGAACCAGTATGCAGTACCTGCACTTTTAAATTTTACCCCTCAGCGTACTGGGACTTTTTTCTAGCATACTGCATGTACCGGATCTTTCTGTAATTTCCAGACTATAAGCTGCTACTTTTTTTCACACGCTTTGAACCCAGCGACTTAAACAACGACGCCCATTTTGTGGATTTTTAGGGGGAAACTAGCTTCATGTCGATAATACATGGGTGATGCGTTCAGGTGCATCACGTATCTCCGCCCTGCTGCGCTTCATGGCTGAGCAACGTCCTCCCTCGGAGAAAAATCTCCTCTCCTCAGGATCACAATCAGAAAATATTTTATAAACAGAGATAAAACCCTCAGTGTTTGTGTTTTTTGCAGTAATTCACCTGCCCTCTCTCCCTGTGTGTGTGTGTGTGTGTGTGTGTGTGTGTGTGTGTGTGTGTGTGTGTGTGTGTGTGTGTGTGTGTGTGTGTGTGTGTGTGTGTGTGTGTGTGTGTGTGTGTGTGTGTGTGTGTGTGTGTGTGTGTGAAATCTAATTACCTCTTTGTCCTGGTCTTGAGATTCTGATTTCTCCAATATGCTAACTAAACTGCTTCGGTGGAATAGTTGAGTGTGTACTTCTCTTCATTCTTGCAGGTACAGTCTGGATGCAGGAGATCTTCCCACTGCTGCTGAATGGGGGGGATCTGACCCCGATCCAGACCATCCCCAACTGGGATCGGGTCCCTTGGTTGGAAGAGAAAAGACTTTGGTTGTGGATCAGTTGACGTCTCCACGAGCCTTCGTCACTCATTTTCCCTACAATCTCATGCCTCCTTCTTTCCACACCTCAAAGGCCAAGGTGAAAGACTTTGTGACATTTGTCTGGATATTTGTTCATTCAAGACAAATTACATCAGGTTCAGCAAACTCTTTGGCTCAGGTGCCACACTGACTTAAAATTTGACAGATGGGCCGTGCCAGCATCAGATGCATACATATCAAACATAAACATGAAAAAAGCATAAAGGTGTTAATACCTACATTCCCTTTTAGTGGGAACAGTGTTATTGATCACCCTTTTTTTTTTTTTTCCAGTACCTCAAAGTCTGCTGGCAGTTTTGTTGTGGCAGTTCTCAGAACAGATCTGAGGTGTTCATCACTCATCTAAGATCTGTGGGTTGCTTTGTTTCATTTCATTTCATTTTTTATTTTGAACATGCAAAGATTCAAATAATAAAATCAACAGCGCATGTTAATCAACCAAAGTTATTTCACTAATCAAACTTAATAAGTACAGCAGAACTGCATAATCAGGTTGCATATCCGAAAGAAGTGATTACAACACAATTAAATCCCACCCATTATATTAAGACTATCTGTTGAAAAGGTATAAATAAATTATATGTAGTATTTTAAATAATATAAGGAAGTATAATATATAATAAACAAAAAAATATATAATCATGATTATGGAAGGATATTTAAAATAAAAAAGTAATACAAACATCGCCGTAGCAAAATCCAATATCCAGAAGCTGTGTTCGGCTCACGCGCCTAATGCGCCCCCTGGCAGAGCGTCGGGCATTACAGGACAAGGTCTGATGAATGCCGTCATAATCAGGATGATATGATTTGGGCAATTCTGCACCAATTTTCGGCGGGCCAGATTAAAAAGACCAGTGGGCTGGATGTGGCCCCTGGGCCGTAGTTTGCCCTCCCCTGCATTACACCCATTATCTTCTGAATCATGTCTCCTGTGTTTGTGTGTGTTTGTTTGTATCGGTATCATTATTGGCTTTATGTTGAGATTGTAGTCATTTTCTATAGTAATTGTTTGTTTTTTTGAAAATGTAGACATTTTCATCACGTATACTCTGCACCACATCAAACAAAAGTTTAAATCTAAAGGTTATTACGGCCACTCAAGATGAAATCAGGCTGTATGTGGCCCCTGAACTAAAATGATTGACACCCCTGCATTTGAAAAGTTCCGTTAAACGTATGAGCCCCACACCTAGTTAACATATAGACAGATAGATAGATAGATAGATAGATAGATAGATAGATAGATAGATAGATAGATAGATAGATAGTGTGGTGTGTGTGTGTGTGTGTGTGGGGGGGGGGTCCTCAGTTTGCTTTCAGTCAGAGGTACGTGGGGTATTCTGGTTATTTTACTGGACTGATTTATTATGCAGGAGAGGTTTGTTTTGCTGGTTGTAGTGAGGAAATAGAAGCAGGATGAAATGTTGTAGATGAGAGTGGATTCAATGAGTGATCTGTAAACAAGTGTTAAAATGTCTTTGCTGACATCAAGGTCGGCGTTATGTGAGGCCCCTGAACGCATCACTCAGGGCTGTCAGCTCCTGCACGGTAGCGCAGTGGTTAGCGCCCTCGCCTCACAGCGTTGTGGGTTCAAATACTGTATGGCCCGGGGCCTTTCTGTGGGGAGTTTGCATGTTCTCCCCGTGTGTGCGGAGGTTTTGTCCTGGCTTTCCGGTTTCCACAATCCTAAAAATATCACCTGGGGCTCCCTGAGCAAGACCCTCTACCCCCTCCCCCCCCCCCCCCCCAGCCCCCATGCTCTCCCTGAGCATTGGAGGTCTGTATGGTTGCTCCCAATGAAGCGAGAAATGAGCTGTGCAGTTGAAAAGTTAAAACGCTGCTTTCCAGTTGTGTGGCTGTGGTGAGGGGGCGTGTCCTGCGAGTTCGACAGCTTCTTCTTGAAGTATGAACTCTCCTGCCGAACAACCATTTTGTTTCTGCAGCTGGGAGACGTCATAGCCAAACTTTTGTTTTTGCTGTCATGGGAGTATGCAGGGGCCTTCAACACGAAGCAAGTTCAAGCGAGAGTTTTCCCTTCAGGATCAGTGCGCGTTCTCGTCAAAGGGGAGGAGTTTGCAGCATCTAACCAATCATACACATAGAAACTGCAGCACAGCTTACTTTACCATAGAGTAGCAGGTGTCCTCTGAAGATATGAATAATTAAAACACATCCACCAGGCGAGAAGCAACACTGTTGACGCATCCAAAGCCAGAAAATTGCTGACTTGTTATTGCGTGACTTTGTGAGATTCTATGATATTTGTTCATCGGACAACATAAACGGCACTGTGATGACTCAGTTTTACTTTACTACAGCAGAAACATGTCGAGCAGAACTTCCTCACTGGTCTCCTTTTAGCCTCCTAAATAAAAGTGGATAAGAAAAGATAAAGGAGGGACTATTCAGAAGCACCTATGGTTTAAAGTAACTTCCAGGTTCCTCATAGTGGTTCCTGGGGGTCAAAGTAATACTATCTGGAGTTACTTTACATTTACCTCATTTCTCTCTCAGATGTTTTGGGCCAAATATAACTACTTTTGTTTTATCAGAGTTCAGAAGCAGAAACTTTACCGCTCATCCAGGACTTTATGTCTTTAGACAAGCTTCTAGTTTGAGAAGTTGACAATATCATTTGGTTTCATAAAGAACTAGATTTGTGTATCATCTGAATAGCAGAAATTAATAATATTCCCAACAGGAAGCATGTGTAATGTGAAAAGTATAGGTCCCAGTACAGAGCCCCGTAGAACTCCATGTTAAAACAGCAACTACTTCAATCTCAACCTGCAGGGGGATTGAAATATCCACTAACATTTTGTACTTGTTCTTCACCAGGATGCCAGTGAGACTAAATGATGATAAACAGCTGCTGAAACACATTTTATTTGATTAATAGTGAATCGCGATGAAGCCACACTCTGAAGGCTTTGGACCAATCAGCAACACCTTCTGCTTCTAAGGCGACTCCGGGTCTTCATGTTCAATATCCGTCCCCTCCATTGTGTCCAGGCTCCACGGCAGAGAGCAGCTCTCAGCCTCCAGCTCTTTGTGAATCACAGATGTGAATCGGGCCAGCTGCTCTGAGCTGAAGTGTTTTCTCCAGTCTCCAGATTGACCTGGCACAAAAACATGTGAACACAAGAAATCTGTCAGGTCAACAACACATGACAAGTAGAGTCAGACATCGTTATGATACCAGTGGAGAGGCGGTTTGCCGCCACGTCAGTCCAATTTGAACATCAAATACCTTTTCGAAGAAATGGAGATTTGTCATTATCCATGACAACCTTGGGAACGAGGCTGAAGTTGGACATTTTGTTTTCCTTCATGGTGCGGAAAGAGCAATAATCTGCGATCTTCTGAATGGTTTCATCGTCCAGATTACAGCCCAGGAAATCTGACATGCGCCTGAGAGCTGCAGGCAGGTCCTGGAAGAGGAATATTGGAACAAGTCTTTCATTTGGTTACATTGTTTGTCATCAATATCAAATCCTCCACCTAATCACTGCATGCGTTCTTCCGTATTTTGTCGGAGCATTTCCGGTTACTGAAAATAACATTGTGGTGGACGACAGCCCAGGTTTTCTTATCTTGTCTATAAAACTACCATAAACGCTTCTACCAGGATATTAAAGCGGGAACACATGAAAACCGGCATCATGTTGCCTCATCCTTCCTTCATTTTGACCTGAGGGGACGACATAGAAAGTGTACTGTGCTAACGTCTTCGTCATTTCATTAGCTGCTCAATGATCAATTTTAAGAGTACTGAGGTGTCCCAGTATCTACGCAGTGGAAAGGTGGGCCGTGTTGTCATCTAGAGACGAGTCCCGGCCGGTCAGCTAGTGCTAGCCACCATGCTAACCACTCGGAGCGGGTGAAGCAGAGCAAACAGCTGTGCACCGATCCACACAGCCAGCTGTCAAGCCACAGAGCATCGATCCACATGAGCGATGTAGAAAACTCTTAATTAGGAGATAGATTGTCAATCCTGTTCACCGTACAGAACGAGCTGCTACTACGAGCAATGACAACACTGCAGTAGTCATAACCAACCGGACGTTGTAAGACAAATTGATGCAGTATGGCGGCGTCCTAGTTTTTCTTGCCGAATAAGGTCAATATAACTCCCGGTGACATGTAATAAACATGCAAACTCAACTGCTTCAAATCATCAGTCTCTTTAAGATTTCCTGGCAGTTGAATATATTTAGAAAATCCTTGTCGAATAATGTTGGTTTGACACAGAACAACTCCGAGTCTTTCTCTCATGTAAAACTAGTGTTTGTGTGGGAACATTTACAATCAGAAAGACCAAAGCCATCCTGTTACTGTTGCTTATTTCATAACTTCCAAAGTATCTTCACCTGAACCATTTCTTCATAAGTGATGTGCATTACTCTGTCTCCCAGCTCTGTGTGCATCCAGCTCTTCACATGATCCGTCCACTTTCCAAACACTACTACATAAAAGAAATACAGAAGAGGACAATCAACAGTCCAGAACGTTCTTGGAAAGTTTGTTTAACAATGTTATTTTAACTGTTCTGACCTTTGCCCTCCAGAAATTTGCCCATGAATTCATCAAACGTTCCCGGTTCCTCAAGAAATTGGGCCATTTGGTGGAAGTAGTACGAAGACACCACAACGTCCCGAGGGTCCCTCATGACATAGATTGCCTACGCACACAAACACAGGAGACAAAAAGCAGAAAATAATGGGTGTAATGTGTCTTGAATGAACAAATATCCAGACAAATGTCACAAAGTCTTTCACCTTGGCCTTTGAGGTGTGGAAAGAAGGAGACATGAGATTGTAGGGAAAATGTGTGACGAAGGCTCGTGGAGACGTCAACTGATCCACAATTTCTTCCAGTCTTTTCGTATGCAACCAAGGGACCCGATCCCAGTTGGGGATGGTCTGGATCGGAGTCAGATCCCCCCCATTCAGCAGCAGTGGGAGGATCTCCTGCATCCAGATTGTACCTGCGAGAATGAAGAGCGCAGCTCGTGTTTCAAACCAGGAATTAGTGGGACTACAGAGGGTCGGCCTCATACAATCACACCAGGAGCAGGATTACTATCGCAACAACACATCATCTGTAGCGTAAATCGTCTCACCACAGCCTGATCGCAACTCACGTACCATATCAGTGGGAAAACAATTCAACACTTGGTTAATTCTGCTTCATAATGATAGTAAGATCCGACCTCAAAGGATCAAAAAGCGACGTTGCTATGAAAGTGTGGCGGAATTGGGGGCTAGATCACCAAGATTGTGGGGGGAGCTTAGAGCCGAGTGGAAACTTGTTCCAAAAGACTCAGCAAGTTGCTGACAACACCACCCGGGGAATTTCACCCCGGGAATTGTTCAACTTCTGGTCACTACTTCAGAGGCACACAGGTCCGTTATACCAAGAGGCAAGAGACGTGGTTCCTTGACACAACAATATCTTTTTATTAACAAATTACAACATCACCCATAAAAACACTCGTAAAATAAAGGGGGAGGTGTTCCAGATCAGAGCCGGCTTACCTCGGGGCAGTGTGTATCGACGGGGGTGAGTGGATCCCAGGGGGAGGTCACCGGGTGAACGCTAGCCACACACACACACACTCTCACACACACACACTCATGTGACGGGAAGAAACCAAAAGTAGGCCCGGGACTCGCACAGCACAAACAAGAAGAGGGGTACCACCACCACGGACTCTAATCCACCACCGTAGGGGCTCAGCGTCTGAAATGGAGGGATATAATGAATAGGGAACACTCAACACAGGAAAAGGAAAGAAATGAAAAGCAAAGACCATATGATAGGTGACAAACAGCCACCTATAATATTATAAAACAAGTACAAAGGAAATGATATTTTAACTAAACAAAATGAGATTATCTACACAAACACTAAACAATAAACATAACAGAAAGTCAACCACAACGACATAATCCGAAAACAGTGTAACCCCACTGCGTACACGTTTTAAAAGGAGGCAGAAGCTCAACTTAAAAGGCAGTGGTTTGACACCAAAGGTTAAAACCAGAACGGGCAGAACCCGGCCCAGCCGTGGCCGGCCCGGCAGCCGAGATGAGGCTGGAGTTTACACGGCTAGGAGCGGGGCTGGAAGTCCGGTGAGGCAGTAGTGAGGCAGAACAGCTGGCAGGCAAATTAGCCGGGAGGCAAAGCAGCGGCGAGGTGCACCGGCCCAGTAGCAGCCGCAGCTCTCCAATGCAGCCACTAAATGTAAACAGGGATCACAGGGGAAGCTCACATCGAGAGCCAAACACCTCATTTACTGACTGGCACCATTTAGGCTACATACCTCAGGGACGCGGTGTGCCACACCTGGGAGGGAAAGCACGTGCGTTGTAGCCACCCGTAGCTTCCTATAACATTTGCGAGCTTTAATATACGGGTCACCTCCGTGCCTTGAGAGGCTATAACTGGACAAAAAGCGCAACCTACCAGTAGCTATCCACAACGTGATGCGGGTTCAACCAGCTCGGAGTCACGATGTTTCCGGAAGTGCGGAGCGGAGCGACCGACAGGGGCGTGCCCTCAGCCATGGAGAGAGAGGGCGCACAAGGAGACCAGCTCCCCCGCTTTATAGTAGGGTGGACTGCCCTGATTGGCTTAGAGGGAGGCGTAAACCAGAGACTTAAACCACCTTAAATAGTCTTGTCCCAGACAGGACTATTCTGCTACAATCTATCCCCACGTCTTGCATCGTCGCCCCGACGATGAACAAAACAGGCCCCTGCTTACAGAGTTAGTTCCAAGGGCGGAAAATAGCGGTAATGGTATTAGACACCGGAGCAGGAGCATTTACACTACCTGGGGCCACTCCCCCCACCGACCTGGGGAGATGGTGAACATTTGAATGCCGACCAGCAGTAGGCCGTGCCGTTCGCCGCACTGCTGCCTCAGTGGTGGTTGGGTAGGCAGTTGGTGGGGCAGGCAATGAGATGGATGGCTGGTCTGCTGCAGCTGTGGAGAGAGTCACTGAAGAACCTGGCACAATGCAGTTCCAGTCAGACTGCCGAGGCGATAGCTGAGGTGTTGGGGCTACTGTAAGTATGCCGGTGGGGGTCACCACAGGAACTGCCTGTCTCAGGACTAGGTCATCTGACATCTCATCCTCCGAGTGACACTCGGGTGGAGGTGGATGAGGGGAAGAGACACTTTCTGGGGAGCCTGCGCCAACCACGGCCTTCAAAAGTGTTCGATTTACTTGCCTAGCCCTCCCCTGATCATGCACCGGTACAATCGTGTATACTGACCCTCCTTCTCTTGGGGCTCTTAAGACTCTGTATACCACCGGGCCATAGAGGTCCCTGATTTTATGCCGCCCTCGGGCATTGAGGTCCCGCAGCCACACTAACTGGCCCTCTTTCAGTGGTGCATCACGAACATGCTTATCATAATTGTGTTTTCGGCGCTCTGCCGCGACTCTCAACCGCTCTCTGGCGCCTTCAAAGGTTATCTGCAAGCGGGTCTGGTGCTCCAGAATCCACTCGTGGACATCACCACCAACAGGGTCCTGAACCCGACCCAACAAAAAGTCAACTGGTAGTCTGGGTTCTTGTCCGAACATCAGAAAGAATGGAGACTCACCAGTGGCCTGATGGGGAGTAGAGTTGTAAGAGTAGAGTACCTGAGGCAGGCAGGAGTTCCAATCTCTTTTTCGAGACACCGGCAAGGTACGCAGTAAGTTGTGGAGAGTCCGGTTAAAGCGCTCGCATTGGCCATTGCCAGCTGGATGATACGGGGTTGTCCGAGACTTCTCAATGCCATACAGGCCACAAAGCTGTTTAATGAGGGAGCTCTCAAAGTTGCGGCCCTGGTCTGAATGCAGGCGAGCAGGGACCCCAAACTTTGAGAACCACTCTCCAACCAGGACCTGAGCCACGGTGGAGGCTTGTTGGTCACGAGTGGGAACCGCCAGGGTGTACTTGCTGAACACGTCCGTCATAACAAGGACATTCTCCAGACCATTTCGGGAAGGTTCTAAGATGGTATAATCGATGGCCAGAATCTCATTTGGCCGGGAAGCTAGTAAATACCCCATAAAACTATGGGCACCCGGCTGAGTATCCTTTGCCACCTGGCATCTGTCACAGGCCTGAATCCACTGTGCCACCTCTGAGGCCATACCTGGCTAATAACACCGAGCCCGTAGTAGCTCCAGTGTCCTCTCTACACCTTGATGGCCATGCTGCTGGTGAACCTGATTCAGCACCTGATCTTTTAAAACGGCAGGTAACACCACTTGGAAAACCGCTTCAGCTCCATCAGGGCGGAAGATCTGGCGGTACAAGATACCGTTCCGCTCAACCAGCCTGTCCCACTGTCGCAACAATGTCAATGCGGGTTGCGACATCCGCTTCCGCTGCTCAGGGTCAGGACACTGCTTCCGTTGCCAGTACACCAAAATTTGCTTAGCAGGGTCAGCCTGTTGTAAAGCACAGATGTTAGACGGGGTATATTGAGGCAAGGCCATAATAACAGCTTGATTTACCTCTGCCCCTCCCAGCTCCAGAGCTTGCTGCAGGGGCTTAGGAAGAGATGTACCAGGGAGCATAGCCCCCAGATCCAATACTCTGGGTTGGTGCTGACGGGATAGTGCGTCAGCATTTTTGTTGCTTCTGCCCGAGCGGTACTTTATTTCAAAATCAAAAGACGCTAGTTGGGCCACCCAACGTTGTTCTGTGGCACCAAGTTTGGCAGAAGACAAGTGACTCAGTGGATTGTTGTCCGTGTACACTACGCACTTGTGGCCCAGCAGATACTCCCTAAACTTTTCAGTCATTGCCCACTTTAGTGCCAAGAACTCCAGTTTCATCGAGCTATAGTTCGACATGTTGCGCTCTGTGGGCCTCAACCCCCGACTTGCATAAGCGATTGGCCTAACCCTACCCTCTTGTTCCTGTGATAACACAGCCCCTAAGCCACCATGGCTAGCATCGACTTCCAGCATGAAGGGCAAGGAAAAGTCAGCATATGCCAGCACCGGTGCAGTGGTGAGTTTGTTCTTCAGGGTCTCGAAGCTGCGGTGGCACTCCTCCGTCCAGCTGTCACTGGTAGTCGGTTTACCTCTCTTTACTTTGGAGCCTTCCAGCTCGGCTACCAATTTATGAAGAGGAGCCGCTAACTTTGCAAAACCCTCCACGAACCGCCTGTAGTAACTGGCAAACCCAAGAAAGGACCGCAACCCAGAAGTGGTAGTAGGGGGCTGCCAGTTAGCCACCATTTCTACCTTGGTTGGGTCCGTTGCGACACCCCCAGCAGAGATCACATGGCCCAGGTAGCGTACCTCCTGCTGGAAAAATGCACATTTAGTCAGCTTTGCCTTGAGGCCCTGCTGCTGGAGTCACTTCAACACCACCTCCAATCTCTCCAGATGTTGCTCAACTGTGGAGGAAAAGACCACAATGTCATCGAGATAGAGGAGCAGGGATTGGCATTGCTGATCGCCGAACATCCGTTGCATCAGTCGCTGGAAGGTACTGGGGGCATTACAGAGGCCGAAAGGCATGCGATTCCACTCAAACAAGCCAAAGGGTGTACAGAATGCAGTTTTGGGTCTGTCTGCCTCGGCGACTGGAACCTGGTTATACCCACTAGTCAGGTCCATGGTGGAAAACCACCGTGCCCCTGTCAGCGCATCCAGAGACTCTTCTATTCGAGGGAGAGGAAAAGAGTCTTTCCTCGTCTTACTGTTAAGTTGCCTGTAGTCCACAAACATGCGTACACCACCATCCTTTTTCCTGACCAGCACGATGGGGGAGGCATATGGGCTGCTACTCTCCTGGATTACCTGAGTCTCAAGCAGTTGGTTGATATGCTCCTTTACAACTTCGTATTCTACTGGGGGAATACGCCTGTAGCGTTGCCGGACTGGGACCTCATCTAGAAGAGGGATGTCATGAGAAATTAAATTTGTGCAACCCAAATCTCCATCATGAGCAGAAAAGACGGATGTGTATTTTCTAAGTAGAGACCGTACGTGCGACTGCTCATTTACAGGCAATGAGGACAGGTTGATGGCTTCGACGTGGTCTGGCACAGCAGGGGACACAGAGTGGGATGCTGTCGTAACCACACCTGATGGCACCTCGACGACTCCTGCTGGCAGGCTAACCACATGAACCTCATCCAAAGTGCCCATGGTGGTACGGGGATAGAGCAACACGTCAGTTGAACCAACATTAACTA
Source organism: Lipophrys pholis (assembly GCF_963383615.2). Lineage (NCBI taxonomy): Eukaryota > Metazoa > Chordata > Actinopteri > Blenniiformes > Blenniidae > Lipophrys > Lipophrys pholis. Next base: position 6,821,308 of record NC_137639.1, on the reverse strand, counting down.
TTGGGATGTAGGCTGTGCCCCCAATCACCTGGACCAGGGCAGGGGAAGCAAGAAGTCCAGCGGGTAAGCCAGAGTCCAGGGGTTCAAACAACACCGTGCTGGCAGAATACTTCTCTGGACAGGTGGCTGCCACAATTTTCATTACACCTCCCGGGATGCGACAAGCCTTCCTGCCTCGAAGCTTTACCTTGCCGCTGCTAACTCGAGGGGTTTCTGCACCAGCCCAATGGCACTTTTGCAATGCCTGTAAGACAGATTCTGGGGCGCCCGACACTTCAGATGCCTCAAACAAATTTAGGCCATGCTGGCCAAAAAGCTCCCCATAGCATTTGTGGATCACATTCATTCCTAAAACACCCGGGACCGGAGGATACTTCTTCCCATGGGGGTCTTTAACCACTAGCACTCCACACCCTGGCATCAACTTACCACAAAGCTCAACATCCAGCTCCAAATAGCCTATGTAGGGAATGGCTAACCCATTAGCTGCCCGGAGCTGCAGCCAGTGACAAGACTGGAGTCTCTCCTGACCCCACGGCTCAAAATGCTGGAAGAAGAAGGTTTCAGTAACTGTAGACACCATAGACCCAGTATCTACAAGGCAAGGAACCCCCACCCCACCTAACGTCACGGTCACATGTGGACAAGCTGACACCAACTTCGATGCCTCTTCCAGATCACTAACAACGCCTCGGGAGCCAGTGGATACCCCCACCGAACTGTGACTCTGCAGTCCGGCAGGTGCTAGTTTTCCGACGCCTGAGAGCACTCCGACTGTCTACCCGGTTGTTGGGGGACAGGCAAAGTGGCCCGAGGGCGAGAAGGGGCACGTACCCCATCGCACTCCCTTGCAAAGTGACCTGGCTGCTGGCAGCGTCTACATATAATGGGGCCGTTACGAAAAGGAGGACCACGCTCCTGAGAGCTGTGTATACGGGCCAGACTCTGGGTGAGGGTGTTTAGCTGCTCCTGCTGGTGCTTTAGCATTTCCCTCACCTCCCTCAACTCAGACACCGGGGGTGAATGTATTACTCCCTGAGAACTGCTCTGAACTCCATACTGGAGACCAAATGCTGAGGGAACAGAATGACTACGTCCCCTCATGCCGGCTGGCAAACCCTCACGCTCCCATCTGATTGCTTCGCTCCTGACCTCCAGCAAAGAAGCAGTTGGCTGTCCACGAACAAACTGTTTCAATTCGCGGCGGAGGGCACCATCCGTAACATACTCCACAAACTGGTCACACAATAGAACTTCCGCATTTTGCATGCTGCTAGGTGCACGCTCCTTTACCCTCGCCATAAGGCTCATTAAGGCCAGGGAGAACTCTGGTAAAGTTTCCCCTTCTTGCTGTCGTCTGGAAAAGAAGGCCTCCTGTAAAGCTACATAGGACTCCGAGCACCCATATAGTTCCTGTAACACTACAATGATCGTTGATGGGTCTGCTCTCTCTGCACTGGAGCGATATTTAATCTCCTCACGTGCTTCCCCCTCCAAGTGGTCGAACAGAAAAAATGCCTGATCAGCTACAGATAAGTGACGTGCCCTCATGCAAGCCTGCACTTCCTCAATCCACTCAGTCAATCCTATGCCTGACCTTCCCCTAAACATAGGACATTTCCTATCTCTTGGAACGAACACCAGTCTCTCGGTCAAAGGAGCACTAGCAGGGGAAAGAGCGATGGATGGCCCAGTGGCAGAAGGCATGGTACTGGGGCCTGGCGTGGCGGCATCCTGTTCCTGGCGCAGTTTATCATTATCTGCCCTTAACTGTGCAACCAAATCCCTCAATTGCTGCAACTCTTCAGCCATAGCTAAGATTTTCACTGCTGAGGAGACACTGACTAACTAGCCAAGCTAGCAGCAGAACGATGAAAAATACAAATTTACCCTCCCAAGGCTGGCTACAAGTAAAGGACCATCGCCGCTGCTTTGCCTTAAAATGATAAAAAAAGATAAGCCTCGATGTATACAAAGCAACAACCCGCTCAAAAAAAAAAAAAAACAGTTAGCAGGTTAGGGGAAAAAACAACAACAAACAAAAAACGAACAACAAGGAACACACGTCTTTGCCTGGTAGTAAATCCTGCCGACAACGCCAAGTGTGGTGGAATTGGGGGCTAGATCACCAAGATTGTGGGGGGAGCTTAGAGCCGAGTGGAAACTTGTTCCAAAAGACTCAGCAAGTTGCTGACAACACCACCCGGGGAATTTCACCCCGGGAATTGTTCAACTTCTGGTCACTACTTCAGAGGCACACAGGTCCGTTATACCAAGAGGCAAGAGACGTGGTTCCTTGACACAACAATATCTTTTTATTAACAAATTACAACATCACCCATAAAAACACTCGTAAAATAAAGGGGGAGGTGTTCCAGATCAGAGCCGGCTTACCTCGGGGCAGTGTGTATCGACGGGGGTGAGTGGATCCCAGGGGGAGGTCACCGGGTGAACACTAGCCACACACACACACACACACACTCATGTGACGGGAAGAAACCAAAAGTAGGCCCGGGACTCGCACAGCACAAACAAGAAGAGGGGTACCACCACCATGCACTCTAGTCCACCACCGTAGGGGCTCAGCGTCTGAAATGGAGGGATATAATGAATAGGGAACACTCAACACAGGAAAAGGAAAGAAATGAAAAGCAAAGACCATATGATAGGTGACAAACAGCCACCTATAATATTATAAAACAAGTACAAAGGAAATGATATTTTAACTAAACAAAATGAGATTATCTACACAAACACTAAACAATAAACATAACAGAAAGTCAACCACAACGACATAATCCGAAAACAGTGTAACCCCACTGCGTACACGTTTTAAAAGGAGGCAGAAGCTCAACTTAAAAGGCAGTGGTTTGACACCAAAGGTTAAAACCAGAACGGGCAGAACCCGGCCCAGCCGTGGCCGGCCCGGCAGCCGAGATGAGGCTGGAGTTTACACGGCTAGGAGCGGGGCTGGAAGTCCGGTGAGGCAGTAGTGAGGCAGAACAGCTGGCAGGCAAATTAGCCGGGAGGCAAAGCAGCGGCGAGGTGCACCGGCCCAGTAGCAGCCGCAGCTCTCCAATGCAGCCACTAAATGTAAACAGGGATCACAGGGGAAGCTCACATCGAGAGCCAAACACCTCATTTTCTGACTGGCACCATTTAGGCTACATACCTCAGGGACGCGGTGTGCCACACCTGGGAGGGAAAGCACGTGCGTTGTAGCCACCCGTAGCTTCCTATAACATTTGCGAGCTTTAATATACGGGTCACCTCCGTGCCTTGAGAGGCTATAACTGGACAAAAAGCGCAACCTACCAGTAGCTATCCACAACGTGATGCGGGTTCAACCAGCTCGGAGTCACGATGTTTCCGGAAGTGCGGAGCGACCGACAGGGGCGTGCCCTCAGCCTTGTAGAGAGAGGGCGCACAAGGAGACCAGCCCCCCCCCCCCCCCCCCCCCCCCCCGCTTTATAGTAGGGTGGACTGCCCTGATTGGCTAAGAGGGAGGCGTAAACCAGAGACTTAAACCACCTTAAATAGTCTTGTCCCAGACAGGACTATTCTGCTACAATCGCTTGGCGGCCACAAGCAGGAGGTGTGAAAAAGGTTACCTTAGGAATAACTAGCTTGTGGCGGCCAAGCGTTCACATTTGTGCATACACACTTAGATTGGAGTGCAAATACTTACATTTGTGCGTGCCGTGCATACAGATTTGTCTGTGCAAAACAAAATGTGTAATTTGATTTGAGAGTGAACACCATGATTGTGTGTGCTTACTGAGGCTTCTGCATGCATACTTACATTTTTTAACAATTTGTGGAGGTTTGTGTATGACTTGTGTGTGCTTGCTTGGACCAGGCAAAGTCAGATCTATACATTGTTATAGAGCCACATGTCGTGGTTGTTATGGAAAATCTTACAGCGTCTTAAGATTCTCTGACCTGTCGATACAGAGACAGCCTTGTAAAAGTGTTATCTAAGGGTACGTTTCCACTATGTTCACAGCAGCCCGGTTTGCCCAAAATGTAGTGCGCCGTGGGATTTTGGGGAATTCTGAGGAAGGCGTGGCACGTTTTTCACGTTCTGTCAAGGCTTTCTACGGATGAAATGTGGACGCCGAACCATTTTTTAAGCAGGTTTATGCCTCAAAGGGCCACCAAAAGTCAAGGCAATCATTGTATCCTGAGACTTTTGCTGGGTGCATACGTACCTCTGGATTTCTTTTTCGGTGGCAGAGCTTGTAGAAGGTGTTCTGTCGTTGATTGCTCAGACTTGAACAAAACTCCCCTCTGGCTTCCTCCCAGACCACGAGTGAATGTGATGAAACGGCGCCGTGAGAACCGTGAGGAAGTGCGGTGCGACATGATAAAACGCGAAGCAACCATGAAACAACGGCTATAGAACGTGCACTATGTCACTTCCTGTAAGCCTCCCGTCCCACTACGGACCGACTCCAAGTTCTATTACGGCCAGTTACGTGCTGCCAATGACGTTCATCCCGTTTTGCTACGGGCTACTAAGTTTCTCATCCGCGGCGTGGCCGGCGTGGCAAATCTTTTGACAGTTTAAAAGTCTGGCACGGCGCCCACGGCAATCATGACCTGTTTACGTTTGCCCATCCCGTCCCCCTGCGTTGTCTCACGTCCATCCCGTTTTGTCCATGGTGGCCTGAAACGGGGCTGCCGTGAACATAGTGGAAAGGAAGGCACAGATGGGCCTTGGTCTTTTCCCACTCTCGGGTGCTCTCTGACCCATATTATGGTCTATTGCATCCCGTCTTCACTCTATCAGTGAAGAGGCGGACTTCGCTGACTCCAGAGATGGTGCTGTTTTGTCTATCATGCGGTTTACGACGATTTCAGAGTGTTTTACTGACGCAGAAACCAGGCCTTGGGGAAGTACTGATTAGATGGGGAGCAGCTCAAGAGGGGGAGACCGAGGTACCAAAATCAGTCTCGTCTTGTTCTGTCTGTATCCTGCATGCGTGTTGAAATGTTGAGTAAAGAACCTTTGTATCTCGTCCTTGTCTCGTCGTCATTCATCTTTCTGAACGTGTGCATCACCAGAGAGCATCGAAAATTCTCCAACAGTGGTTAGTTATACATTCATCTGTTCCACCAGCCTTCAGAAATCACCTAATTAGTCAACAGAGTCCACCTTTTTTCAATCTAACAGACAGGGAGGATGCTCAGAGCTGATGGGAACATGAATGGAGACATTTACAGGTCAATCATGGAGGAAAACCTGTTAGAATCTGCAAAAGACATCATCCAGCAGGACAATGACCCAAAACATACAACCAGAGTGTCAATGGAAAGTTTAGAGCAAACAATCTTAATGTGTTAGAATTGACAAGTTAAAGTGCAGACCTTCATCCAAATGTCAACTACTGGCTTCACTTGCAAGACGCTCTCCATCCAAACTCACCGAGCCTGAACTGTTTTGCAAAGACGAATGGGCAAAAATTTCTGTCTCTAAATGTGCAAGCTGGTAGAGACAAAGACTTGCAGCTGCAGCTAAAAGGGGTTCTACAAAGTATTGACTAGGGGGATGAAGACTCTTCCACACTTATCAGCATTTGTAAGGAACGGTTTTGTCAGAAGAATTTTACTAGTTAGAAAACCTCAGGGATAAAGAAAATACAGGAAACAGACTAAGAGCGATTTGAGAAAGTTTAAGACAATTTTATTACATTATTCTTGCAAGAAGAGACAAAGTCACAGTACAACCTCTGCACGATTGTCCAGGAGTTTGTCTAACTCTGCAGGCAGACGGTGCCTTCCTAAAGACTGAAATTGTTTTCAATTGAAGGACACCAAAAGTAACAGAGGTTTGGACAGTGCTGACACAGGTCATCCTTGAACACAGACTGCAAAATTACACATCATTCTTTATGAGACAAAGCAAGATTTCCATAACAGGTTGAACACTCATGTATCATTTTCTTTCCACTTCACAGTTCCGTGGCATGTTGTGTTGGTCCATCAAACACTATAAAACCCGTCGAAGAACTGCAAAGCCAAAGTTTTAAATCATAGCGAGTAGTCCTTAGAGATTAACTGGCATCAGAAATGACGCAACGGATGACTAGAACATGTAAATGTGTAACCCCAAAAGACTTGCAGCTGCAGCTAAAAGAAGTTCTACAAAGTATTGACGATGGGAATGAAGACTTTTCCACACTTATCAACATTTGAGAGGTGCCAAACCAAAGTTTTAAATAAAAGCCAATAAACCTCAGAAATCAATCTGAAATGACAAAACAGATGCAATAATAATAACTACCTGACTTGGGATAAGTCACAGCAAACACATCAGTGTCTTCAACAGAGAAGTTCTGGGAAAACTCCAAGCTCTTCTTGCTGTGTGCTGCTGAGGAAAGAGGCAGGCCGTGGTAGTAGATGTAGTCAGAGGAGCGTTTAGATTTGGAAGGATTGGCATCTTCGGTGGCCATGCTGCTCTCACTCACAGGTTTCTCTTCTTGCAAGCAGTCCACCTCTTATTGAGCTTCTCTTTATCAGCTGTTGAAGCTGAGGGGCGGGGCTTTCTTTCTTGGTCTTTTTCTTTTTTTAATGTCAGCTCTGTGCTGCAAGTCATTGAGGGGTTGGATCTGAAGACTGTTTTAGGTTTGACACACGGGCGGAACATAAATGTGCGGAATCAGCGTGAGAGAACGTGTGTGCCATTTATAGTACACGCAGCTCCCGCTCCCAAAGTGCAGGGGGCAGTGCATCGCGAACACATACAGACATTATAAAGAAAAGACGCCGCATATACCGCTAAAACCATAGATATTCTAAAGGATAGGCACTCAATCCGCGCTGGAGAGTGACGCAGCATCGCCGCCATATTGGATGAGGCATCTCACTCTTCGGCAGCACCAGAGTCAACAGGGAGTTAACGCAGAACGAGAAACTTTGTCTGTTTAGTTCACAAAACCCTAAAGAAAAGCTGGAGAAAGCCGATCAGTGGACCTTTCTCAACCTTTCTCTGAAAGTGTACTAAAGCTGATGATGTATTTATATTTGACATGTCCCATACAGCTGTGAGCATTATGAGTCTGCTCAGATTAAAATCTCTCTTGTTTATGCAACTCTTTTTACACATATTCAAACACACACACACACACTCACACTCACAAACACACACACACATGCACGCACGCACGCACGCACACACACACACATGCACGCACGCACACACACACACACAGCAGTGGACTGTGGGCCGACAGTGTGAATCATATGTCAGTCTTTGTAAAAAAGCCTAATACAAATTATCTCAACATTAATGATCCTATTTGTTATGTATCAAAGTTGGGGGAGTGATGATTATTACAGGTGGCAGCTCCATTAGGCAGCGCCAGTGAGTGAGGCGTCTCCGTATAGTTGGTGCTTCCAAATAGTCCCTCCTATCTCCTTTCCTATCCTCTTGGTGTTAGGAGGCTTCCTAAAGGAGTTAGGAAAGGCGATCATGTTGTTGTGACAGTCAGACAATCACTAGGTGACGTAATAAAAACACGATGGTGGTGCAGGTTAGTGACGTCTGCTGTGTTGAAAAAATGACAAATTTTTAAAAATAAACTACAAAAAGCTCATTTCTAACTATTTCCCCTGTGCCTCTATCCACTGATACAATCTCAAATACTACAAAGTTTGAATGAACAATCTGAGGAAAAGAGGCTCCAGGCTACCAGGAACTTAAGTGAAACTGCTGAGAGGTGAACAAATAACGAATGTAAACTGAGAATAGGCTGCACATAAAGCTCACTTTAATGTGTTTGTGTTGCAACATCTGCATAACATTCATAGCTGGGATATGCAGTGTTGGGAAAGTTCAGTTTCTACGTGAACTAGTTCAAAGTTCAGTTCACAAATTTTAAAATGAACTAATTCAGTTCATAGTTCTAAATTCACAGTTTCAAAAATGAACTAGTTCATAGTTCTTTTTTTCTTTTCAATATGTTGCTGCGAGCTCTTACCCTCACAATACTGGCATTTCTCTATTGTTGCCACCCATTCAGTCCACACCAGTATCACAGCTGCAGCTCCCCACCCCGACAGTAGATTCTGAAGAACATGAGGAGAAACTTGCTGCTTGAATGGTTTTTTTGAATGAGGAACTATCAAAACAAAAACAAAACAGACAGTAGTCCTTAATGTGCAAAGGGAAATATACCAGGCAGATTCTACTAACAAATTACAACTTAAAATAGTAAAACCCTCAAGGAATTGTTTAGTTACTTGCACATACCTTGAAAGGCCAGCCGGGTTCAATGTGCTGTCTCAGGTTTGATGTTGAGGTCGTTGATGTACGGAGTTGCTTCTTGAAACACAAAAAGGGTACGATTTTTCCCACCTTGATCATCACTGACCTTTTCATCAAACGAACGCTCATTGAACTCGTTCAGGCACAACACTGGGGATATGGGGTTTAGATTATTTAAAGTTGTTCAAGGCACATTACTGCATTGGTAACTTAACATGATCTGCATTGAGTCATTGTGAGTTTCCATGAGTTTCCCTGAAGGCTCGGATGAGCGGGTCCCTTTAAATGTTGTCGCCGCAAAGAATTGTCGGGCAGAATTATCTCGTCTCCTTTGGTGAAGGATGCATCGGTGTTTCCTCGGCTAAAGGAGGTTGTATAGGAAGCATTGAGCCTCCTTTCCTTAGCTTATGGATTATTTGAACGTTCCTTATCATGGCCGCCACTTAAACACTTCCAGGGGTTAAGGAAAAGTAGATAGGAAAGGAGATAGGAGGGACTATTCGTACGTACCCATTATGTCTATAGCTATTACCTATTGGTGCTATCGAGTGGTGGCGCCACCATCTTGGTCTGGTCAACGCTCCACTTAGTGTGATCTATTTGGCAGAAGCAATGAAGCGTCAGCAACTTTAATCAATCATAACTCTGAATACTAAACTGCTTTTCACCTGGTTTCCTTTCCCGCGAACGTCATACATGTAGGTCTGATACTGGACACATGGTTTAGAGTATTTTAATGTTCATAGTGAGCTAAACAATAAAAAGTTCTGATTTGTGATATATGATATGTCATTTGTAAAACAATACACACACAACACAAACACATTTGTAGGTGTTTCCCCAGATTTCCACACAGTAACTCAAATATGAAAGTATTAATGAACAGTATAGGATTTGTGTTTTAAATAGATAGAAATCCTCAAAAAAAAGTACATTTTCAAGTTAAACACAAGTACATGACGCCACCCTTTCCCAAATACTGTATCTATATAATGTAATGTAATCTAATGTAATGTAATAGATTACATTGCACATGGTCTCTGGTGGCCTTGGCCTCCAATATGAGTGCAACAAGTCCATATTCAGCCTGTTCTTCATGGCATCTTCTCTCCAGCAGGTCCAGCATCATCTTGTTCAGGCCTGTTCTCCACTGAACTCAGTCTCCTGTACAAATATTGACAAGTACACATTGAACATGTTTACAGTCTCCTGTACAAATAGTGACAAATGTTAAATAAGATATTTCCAACTGTCATTTCCAACAATTCAACTGAAAAACATGTGGATCAGGGAGCAGAACATTTGGAGTCTCTGAGGTATCTGTATGTCTTTGGACCATGTAGGTGGAGTCTTCTTCTCTCGCTCCAGACTGACCAGTCCTGCTGAAGCTTCATGGAGGTAATGAGGTCTGAAGAGCAGCAGGAGAAGCAGCAAGGCAGAGCTTAGAACCTGGTAGAAGTTTGGTCCACATTCTTTCTTTCTTTCACACAGACACACACACACACACACACACACACACACACACACACACACAGAGCCGGCCCTAATCCTCACGGGAGAGTTTTTACATGGAGTAATAAGACTGGCACAAGAATGGGTGATTTCAAAAAGTGTTGCTTTAGATCCTGTTACTGTGGACATCTGTCCCACTCCCCTTACTGACCACAAAGCCATAGTTATAAAGATGAAGCTGTCCACCTCTGAACCATTCCTCCAGCCTTCTGGAAACTGACTAGTTCTATATTATTAAATGACACTGTTATAAAACAAGTCAAAGAACTGATTGCATACTTTTGGTTTAAAACATGCAGAGAAATAAATACAATATATTAGGAAATATTTTAGGAAAGTTAGCAACTAAATGTGGCTACAAGGATCATTTGCTTATGTCAAAATCTCCCAGATATATTATTAGAGGACTAGAAACTGGAGCTTTCTGACTTACAAACTCAATGAGATGATTTGTACAGACAAAAGGCCGAGGGAGCCTTTGTCAGATTGAGAACAGGATGGCTGGAAAAGGGTGAACAAAATTCACATTATTTTTTTAACCTTGAGAGACATCATTAGGTTAGTGGCAGACACAGTCTTAATATAAATGGAGTCAATACCAAAGACTATAGTTATTTCTTATTTCTGCAGTGATTTTTACTAAAATTTATATAACTCTAAATTCTGTCAGACCTCGAATGCCTTTTTGAATTCCCTAACAGTTAAAACTATTACTAAAAGTGAAATGTGTTTGTGTTACAAATCAATCACACTTACAGAGGTTACAGATGCCAACATTTAAAAAAGAATAAATCAACGCGTGATGTCAAAATCGTCATCTGCCCCTGTGGGCTAGGGTCCGCCCCGACTCTCCGTGGTCGACCGTCGACGCGTGCGCGCCGACTGCAATTGTGCTTGTGTGAGGCGATCCTCTGTCAACAATCACAATTTAAAAGCAAATAAAGAGCCAGACGGCTCAAAACTCCCGACGTGAAAGGTGGAGAACGCCGGGCAGCAGAAGTGGAGAGTTTGGGGATCGTTACGTTACGTTATACAACACGCAGGGAAGTGGACCAGGAGTGTAGCATGAATGCAATCGTGTAGCAACCGCGGCCCGGCACAGTCTGCATACGCGCAACGCGGAAAGCATGAAGGGGATGACGGAGAGGAGCTGTGCAAGCCCATCTTAGACGCTGCCGGCGGGTTTGGAGGGAGGCTAGGGCCGCCTTGGTACGATCATCGGCTCGCAACAAGAGACTGGCTGACCGTCGGAGGTCTCCCGCCCCCTCATATCACCCCGGACAGAAGGAATGGCTCTCCTCCCGTGACCTCCCACTCCAGGTGGAGTCTCGCAAGCTGGCGCCTCGATTCGTCGGTCCTTTCGAGATTAAGGAAATCATCAACTGGTGAAGCTGAAGTTGCCAGCATCCTTAGGGATCCATCCTTTGTTCCATGTCTCTTTGGTGAAACCGGTTCACTCTAGCCCTTCCCACTCCGACGAAGCGCCGATTATTCAGATCTCAAAAACTGACCTCCTGACACCATCAGCTTGAAATTTGCCAGGAACACCTGTCCGTTGTACGCGTCAGGCAGGTTGTCCACTCATTACGATGTCTTAACAGTTAAATATGTGTCCGTGCACAGTGACATATCTGCCCAGTACAGGGTGTTGCTCTTACCGGGTCCAAATGAGTCAACACTGCTATTTCCTGGTACGGCAGAGAGGCTGCACAAGTCACTCACTCCTGCGCTGTCATAAGACCCGTTCATACTCCCGTTTGAACCCATAAGAACAAGGAGAAAATTCGTCAGTGACGTCAGCCAGCTGCCGAAAAAAAAAGCTTTTTCAGCAGGACTGTTCATACTCCGATAAGAAGCTGCCGAACTCGCAGGCCACGCCCCCTCGCAACAGGCCACGCCCCCTCACAGCAGCCACACGTCTGTGAAGCGGCGTTTTAACTTTTCAACTGCAGTTTATTTCTCGCCTCGGGTGCTTTCAGAAATGCATTTCTCAGAACTGTTCCTGTAATGAAAGAGAGAGTTTTTGTCCGAGTGCCATGTTGGTCCAGTTTTAACTACGAGAGCTGACAGCTTTTCGTGATGCGTTCAGGTGCATCACGTAAGCCTGCCCTCCCACATTTTAACGAGCTGCGGCGCTCATAAAGTAGCAATGCTACAAGCTAAATATGATTAAGAAATGACTGATAGTTATTAGCGAGCTGGAATACGCATGCACAGCACCGCATGCCGACAGCCGCACGGCCGGCTCACTCTACTTTGTTTTTTAAACTGCGGGCTGGCTCGACCGCAGTTATTGTGCAGCCAGTATAGTTGGTAAAATAGGTGTGAGAACGGCTCCACTGACCTGTTGTTGCGCAGTGCGGCTTTCCATCACATTAAAACTTCTGTTGATTCTCCTGTGGAGACCATAGACTGTACATTAAGGTGGAAACAGACCACAGTCGATATGAAATAATCACTATTTAGGAAAACGATGTAGCACACACCTTTTTTTCCACCTTGTCATGGTACGTACGGGAATATTCTCCCTCAACCAGTCATTTTCTTCCGTGGTGGCGTGCTTTCTTTTCTACACGCCTAGTTTCGGTTTTTGAGTCTGGAGGGCCGCTGGTCAGCTTTGTGGAGTAACTGCACGTGGAAGCTAGCTTGTTCTTGACATTGAGGACACCGTGACCGGTTAGCGAGGAAGCGGGCGAAAAAAAAGCGCAAGATCTCGCGGTGTCTTGGAAATCTCGCGAGAGTCTTCATCTTTTTGAAACCAGGACGATCCGGAGTGACGAACGGTTGCGACTGAGAGTCTCTTTTCGCGCTGTTGTGTGAAGTAAGTATAAAAACAGATGTATTTGTACTGTATATTTGGTTATCTATTGTTATTTCTTTCTCGGTAACTACATAACCGTTTAATTCTTCTATTCAGCAAGCTAATTCAGCAATCCTTTTTAGCTAACCTTACTCCATGTTGAGCTTTTTAACCAGCACAAGTCCCTGGAATTGCAGTAAATGCAGATAGTTCACTATCCAGATGGGATTAAACAGTGCATTCTCTAACTGAAAAATACAGAATTTAATAATATTACTTTGTTTCTCCTTTTTGGGGGTAAATTTGCCAACCTTGTTTGCGCTAAACTCAGATGTTTAGCATGCAAAGTGCTCTATTTAACAATGATGTATTTGGTCTGTTCACCACTCATGGAGAGGAAGTTTGCTGAGTGAGTGGTTAATTACATCAAAAGCCTTTTGTCTACAAAAGTCTATGAAAATACTTTGTTTTTTATTGTTTATTTCTCTTGCTGTTCTTTCAGGTAATTCCAGTAGAGCCATTGCTGTGGAATGATTTTCCCTAAAACCGTTCTGACTATTGTTTAGGATCTTTTCTTTTTGGATGTGTCAGGATCCGGTGGGTCCGGTCCTGGCAGTTATGTTTTATGTTTTGTGTTCTGTTTGTTTTGGTGAGTGTTGTCTTTCTGTTCTGTGTATAGTGTTCCTTCCTCCCCCTCGCATTGTGACAGCAGAGCAGGCGCAGCTGTGGGGGAGGATAACTCGTTCCACCTGTGGCTCATCAGCGGCTCCGCCCTTAAAAGCCTGGAGCTGCCAGTGGTCGTTGCCAGTCCGTACCTCCTATGAGAATAGTCGTCTGTGCCAGCTCTCTCTTCAGAGTTTTGTCCCCTGGTGATGATCCCTGAGCCCCCTACAGTTCCGGTTTTCCTGTGCTCTCCGGGACCTCGCCATCCACTCCCATCCGGCACCGTGGAGAAGCTTCTCTGCAGTCTTTTCTGGGAGCTGAAGGATCCCCCTTGTTTAATAAACTTTTGAGTTTTTCACCTCTCTAAACGAACGTGGTCTCGTGTGTTCTGCATCTTGGGTCTGCCCTCCCGGAACCATGACAGGATGAATTCGTCTAGACTTGTTGCAAATATGTTTTCTTAGATCTTTGAAAATTGTGGCATTAAAGACACGTCTCTAAATTAGAAAATCATGTTTGTCTCCATTTTTGTGAATAAGTAAAATGTTTGCTAATTTCATTTTCTCAGGAAAGGTTCCTGTTGTCAGTGACCAATTACAAAAGTAAGTAAATAGTTCAATAATATTTAGAATGATGTTTTTATGATCATCATGTTTAAGCATTCGCAGTTCGATGATCTCTTGTTTCCACAGTTTTTCATAATTTCGTGTGTGTGTATGTGTAGCAATGGAGCATGCCACCGTCTGGTTCCCCCACAGAGACGCAGAGTCAGAGCTTTCCCAAACCATAGTTCTTTATTCAATAAACCAAACTCAAACACTACAGCCTCTTCTGTGTGTCTGTCTGTTCACACCCACCTGTCACTCCATGTGTCCAGCGGCAGAGAGGTGAGGCAGCACACTCGATTCCCACCAGGGGCTGAACCACCTCTCTGCCACATCCACATAGGACGCAGCTTCACAAAGGTGTAAATCACCTTCTCCAGCAGAGGAGCTGCTTTTCATTGTTTTGATGCCGCGGTCAGTGTCGTTCTCCTCGGCGAGCAGACGTTTTAAAATGGTGACATCTGGCGGCAGAGCGACCGCCTGGCTGTACAACGGCTTTGCAAACATCCACGTCGATGCTTTGCGGAGTTTTGAGCGTAAAACACGTCCAAACGGGGGACGTGTCATGAAACGTTGGATAGCCACAGTGCTGCTACGTTAGCCTTCTCGCTGGCTGCAAACTGTGGAATGGATTTCCTAACTCATCACTTCGCGTCTCGCTGAGACCCGCCTCCGTTCAGGAAATCCAGTCCACATTGTGACGTGTAGCAGGACTGATGCCACTCGACATTATCGCGGATTAGCTCATCGGTAGACGATTGGAGGGCCGAGTCAGTGACTCACAATGCAGAGCTGAGGCCGAGTCCCCGGTGTACACATGGCTCAGTGGCAGAGCTGTTACTTGTGGAGATGCACACACACTCAAACACACACTTGTCGCTGCCAGGACGCTTAGCAGGGAGAAACTCTCCAGCTGGAGTAAACTCCTCCGTCAACAAGTCGGAGTTGAAAATAAAAACCAGTGTGATCTGATTCAGCAAATCGGCGCAGCGGACGCATTAACCTTTGAACTCACAACTTCCTGTTAATGAGAGTGCATTTTCCTGGTGACTGTGTAACTTACAAATAGTAATGAAACATGAAGCGCTTTTTGGACAAACAAATAAAGTCAAACAAAATCACTGATGCCTTCGCTCTCGACCACGACAAACCAACATGTCACTTTATTATGACGTCTCATGGTGAGTGATGATTAATGTCTATTTGGTGGTTTAGATCTAAATTCTGACTCCTTTGGCTCTATGCTGTGTTAATCATTATGTCATTAGATCCACTGAACCAAATATTCTTCTTTCAGTGGAGGTTTTGGTGACTGGCAGCAGCAGTTAGTGTCTTTGTGTTTGAGGCCCAAATGAAAACGTTCTGTGTGTTTTGCTTCCTGCTGCTGTTGAGGCTCCATCAGTGACATTCTGGTGTTAAAGTTTATATTCAGTGGTGTGTTTAAGTGGCAGGCCTGTAAACCTTTCATCTTTATCACTTTGGCTAAATATCTTGCGTGTTGTGTCGCATAATATTGTTTTAAACAGCGGAGCTTTCACTGTGTGTGCGTGACTGGCGCGATGTGTGCATATTGTCGGTGTTACTGTAGAAAATAAAGTAGAGATCCCTAAAGTCCCAACACCGTCACTATAAGACCAAGCTCCCCCATAGCACCAGCAAAAGAAAAATATCTGGCGCCACCAACGTTGCGCAGCCTATTTTCAGTTTGCATTCGTTATTTTTTCAACTGCCAGCCGTTTCACTTCTGTTCCTTATGGCCTGGTAGCCTCTTTCCCTTTCATTTCAATTCAAACCTTGTGCTCAGTGGTTAGAGCCACAGGTGAATGTGTTATAAATGCGCTTTTTGTAGTCCATTTTTGGAAAGTTGTGGTTTTTTTCACCATGGCTGACGTCACAAACCTGCGCAGCCGTCAGATTATTATTGCGTCACCGAGTGGAAGTGTTGTCTGATTGTCAAAACAACGTGATGGCCTTTCCCTGACTCCTCACACCTTTTCTTAACCCCTTGATGTCATCTGCAGGGTTAAGGAAACGTGGATAGGAAAGGAGGGACTATTCAGATGTACCCATAGATATTTTTGACATGCATTTCTTAAGAGTAGTGGGCACAACACAACACTGAGGCCTGAGCTGAGATATCAGTGATGCTGCCATAAAGGTTAGGTACCTCGTTGCTATCAAGCTATTCTCGGCGCCATACTGTCAGGGTGAGTTTGTAAAAACAACCAGAATGCAACAGCTGTAAGAGACGTTTTTGGGACATTTCACTTTTGAACAAGAAGGTTTCATTAAAATTTTATTAAGCTTTATGTTGAGACTGTAGGCATTTTTGGTTGTGTGAAGATGTAGAAATTGTTATCATGTAGACTCTATGCCACAAAAAAATTCAATCTTTAAAGTTTAAATTTAAAAATTATTGTGTCATTATATTACCAGTTTGGCCAACTCACGATGAAATTGAGCTGAATGTGGAACTTGAACTAACACGAGTTTATCAGCCTGAGCTGCTTTTTAATTCCAATAACATGAACACACCGCCCTCTGCTGGTCAGAGTTGTGAATTACAAACTGAGAAACCTATTCCCTGATGAATGCAATGTCTTTGGACAACGAATTGAGTTTGGCTGTGCTCAAAAAACACCGATAAAGATTATTATCTTCCCGATCTGAGAGACTCCATGGCTTCTTTCTTGTATGTTTCGGGTTAATAAAAATAGAGTAGTGACAATAATAGTAGTAGTAGTAGTAGTAGTAGTAGTAATAGTAGTAGAAGTAGTAGTAATGGAGTAAAATGGTGCTGAGTTGGCTGAACATTTACAAACAGGAACAAACCAGAAAATCTTTCTCCAAACCTCATCAATAAATTTGACACTGAACAGAACCAGAACAGATTAGTGATTTCCACTAAGAGAAGACAAAGGACAGATTCTCTGTCAAGGCAGAGCTTCAACATGTTAATGTGACACAGTCGACTCTGCCCTCCACGGTCTGGAGGAGCAACTAGACTCACTGACTCACTTTTTCCTGGACGACATCGGAGCTGCTGCAACACAAACGGAGGAGACAAACTTTGAAATCAATTAAAATTATAACACGTTTGAGGATCTTTGGTCTGGTGGTTAGTGCTCTGTCCCCTCATAGTGGGAAGTTTGTGGATCAAATACAGGCCTCTGTGTGTGTGTGTGTGTGTGTGTGTGTGTGTGTGTGTCTGTGTGTTCTTTCAGCGTCCTTACCAAAAACATGGGCAGTCTAAATAATCTGTCGACGTTGTGTTGTGTTGTATTATATTACATTATTTTATTATGTTATGTTATGAGTTGGTAGAGCATGAGACTAACAATCTCAAGGTAGAGGGTTCATGTCCTGTGCCTTAATCGGTGCAATGTGATCTGGGTGACAGTGCTCAGATGACAACCCTGCGACCCGGAAAAGGATGAGCAGGATGAGATGAGAGATCTTATGTTATATTACATTTTCTCTAAATGTCCCTCAAAGGGCATTGACTTTATTTCTTTCTTTTAAAAAAAAAACCAAAAACCCAACAGTTTTTAATACTTGAATTCTAATTCAACAAAATCTTCACAGACTTTCTAGTAAACAAAGAGTTGAAATGTTTAATCAGTCTGGATGTGCACTGGAATTCATCAGCATGTTTATCAACCGGACATCAACAGGAAGAGACTGAAGCTCCAAAATCGCTCATTAACTGCAAAAACCTTTTATAAAATCAGCCTGTATGCTGATGATGTTGTTTTGTATCTTAAAAAAATCACTCACTCGTCTAACTAAAGTCAAATCACCATTTTGAGTCTTGATCACACTTCATATATAAAATATAAACTATCAAAAATAATGTGAACGTGTATTTAACGTTGATGAATGAAGGGCACAGCTTCCTCAGACTGACTGTGTGTTTTGATTCTGTTTCATATGAAAGTAATTCAGCAACAAGAGGTGGAATACTGAGAATATCTATCAAGTGACATTTCTGCTTGTTGTTCTAATTTTATTGCCGTAAAAAAGTAATGAAAGACCAAAGACTTGAGGTGAAAACAGCCTTTATTTTGTCAAAGCTTGAAGAAAATGATGATGAAAGAAGAAGAATCCTGATAAAGTCAGTTTGGTTTGATGAGAGAAGAAAGTGAAAGAGGGTGAATGACAGAGGTGAGATCAGTGTGAGAGTAAAAGCAGTGTGAGAGTCCCGTTGAGTCCGGTCAGGACTGGGAACACTGGTCTGTCCTCAGTGTCTCTCTGAGGGGAGTCTGGGAGTCTGAGGGGAAGCCCTTGTTGGCCAGGCACATGAGCGTGGCCTTCCCCTGCTGCAGCTCCTCTCTGGAGGGGGGCAGCACCGTCAGGGTGGGGCGGGTATCACCTAGGAGACAGCAATCAAATTAGAGGACAGGGAGCACCCAGCGCTCAATCAACCAGCACACACCTGGACAGCTTTAGTGGGAGACAGCTGATTCTGTCCTGGAAGAAGTTGCTGTCAGAGGCTTTTTCGGCTCCGGCAGTCACTCACACACACATTGTTTCACTTCCCTTTAAGAAGCCTCTCATGCACATCAGCACCGAGAGAATCATCCAACACTTTGACCTGAAATACCTCAAACTACACAGGAAGGAACACAAGCTGATGTCTCAACCTTTACTCTTGATTTGCATCGTCATCAGAAAGTTTTACACTTTAGAACTTATGAGTGGAAACTTTAACAACATGAGCTTCAAATCACCGTTCATTTTTCATATTATTTAGAGCAAAATGTGAAAATAACAGTCAATAAAGATATTATATTAGGAGGTTTTGATCATTTTCAAACATATTTATCATCAGTGTTTCTATTTTCATGTCAAATATATTTCAATGAATAAGAGAAAGAGAATTGAGAAACATTGTATAGCACCAAGAATAAATCCAGCTTTGATGAAGAGACACACAAGAAGAAGAAAGCCTGCACACATTGCAACACAAACACATTTCAAACAGTGGACATGTCAACTAAAACTCAGCCCAAAGACAGACCAGAGCACCCAGAGTGTCAATAAATACACAGGTCAGTGTAAAAACACCTTCAACATGAGACTGGTAGAGTTAAAACAATGTGTTACACTATCTATATCTATATCTACATCTACATCTACAGCTACAGCTACAGCTACAGCTACAGCTACATCTACATCTACAGCTACATCTACATCTACATCTACAGCTACAGCTACAGCTACAGCTACATCTACATCTATATCTACAGTATATCTATATCTATAATACAACAACAAAAGCCACAACACTGCTGCGTCCTTCCATTGTGGCATTTTGTTGTTGTGTTGCAGCTTTTGTTGTTGTGTTGCGGCTTTTGTTGTTGTGTTGTATTGTTGGCCCTTCTGGGCCACCATACCCAGCTGCAGTCAGACAGAGGAGACCTTCACCACCATAGACATATCCATATGTATATGTCTATTCTCACCACACTGCGTCCACACAGAGAAGGAACCGCGCATGCGCAAGGCCGCTGCTGGTTGACTCGCACAGTCTTCTTTCAATCACCAAAATAAAAACAAAAACAGTAGAATCAGCAGCAGAAAGCTCATTTGTGGTTTTAAACATATTCAGGGTGTTTTTCTTACTTACTTTGTCTCTTCCAAGATGTTATTCATCTTTCATACAGCGTGCCTTACAATTACACGCTCATGTCCAATTATGCAAATTAGTTGATGGCATCATTTAGGCCCCGTTTACACAACAACAAATTCGAGTGCAAATAAAAGTCTGATAAAGGCAGATATTCTTGAGTTATCCTTTAAGCTTTTTGGCTCTAAAGGAACGGTCATTTAGAAGTATATATATTTCTAATTAGTCAATCAATAAAGCCCATGTGTATGAACACACATAAATCTCACTGGTGTTAAACATAAGGCCCGTGAGCCCAATCTGGTCCGGCAGATGACCTTATGAGGCCAGATTCTATATGAGAGGGAGGATTTGTGAAAACAAGCCTGCTGAAGGCTGCAAAATGCCCCAAATGAAGGACCTGGGTTTGGGATGTTTCACAGGATTTAGTACCTGGAGGCTTTTTTTTAAAAAGCTTAATAGTAAAACTGATCTTATTTTGCTGAGGAATGTTGAACTTGTTGAGAAGTTGAATCAATGAGTGGTCATTTTTCTGCTCGGGTCTTTTCAGGATCAAAGTTTGAAGCTTCTTGGAACAAAAAGAGTTTGACCTCCTCAAGCTGCGCCAATGTGAGCAGGTCGCCCTCTGCTGGTGAGTCCAGTACATTACAGCCAGAAGCTTCACTTTCTCTTACACGTCTCTTCTATCTTTTCTATCACTTTATCTGGTTCATTCTGTTGTCTTTTTGTCTTTTCAGTGAATGAAGGAGGAGAAAAATCTGAAAGCAGCAACATATTAGCAACAAATCTTAAACATTAAACTTCAATCATAATCACTTTTAACAGGTTTGACTTTTCTTAACTGGAAAAGGTGAAATCTGTGTGATTTGGTTCAGTTTTTCACAGATATCTGGGATATAAGAAGGGCATTTAAAGATGTTGATTTACATCTGAAAATAGTCTACAATTCGGAAGAGTAGAAAGTATTAATTTCTTTAGTATTATTAACTCATTTCAGACAAAATACAGGTACATACAAATCAATTTATATTAATTTGAAATTTAAAAATAAAATAAAATAAAACTACATATATATATATATATGTATATATATATATATATATATATATATATAAACCATTTATTTCAGTGTCAGCCTGCTGGAAGAAGTTTTTTCTTTCATATGAAGTCTTCACTTTCGTTAATGATGATTAATACCAACTTTAACTCTGCTTTGTAAGTCTTATTATTCCATCTAGTGGTGGGTATATATACTGCAGATACTTCAATGTGCACGTTTACTGCAAGAACGAGCAAAAATCTAAGCGAAGTTGAGTCGTAACTCTTCTTTCTTTCTTTCTTTCTTTGTAACTCTGTGAAGGTTGTCCAGTGAAAATGCAGAGAATCGGATCTCACAATCTTGGATGAAAAAATATTACAACTAATTAAAATAATGTGGTAGTAGTTAAAATAGTATTAGTAGTAGCAGTGTTGATAGTAGTAGTAGTTCATTGATTTCAATGCTGGAGTAGATGTGTTTGTGTACACACACAAACACACAAACACACAAACACACACACACATTCTGCTTTCGGCAGGTTTGAAGGACATTAGGTGGAAAACAAGTCACTGGGCCAACTTCATATGTGTCCAAGAAGTGGACTTTTCGAAGGGCATGCTGGGAAATGTAGGTTTTCACACGTCGGTCCGTTGCGCCTCTGCATCGTATAAAACTACATCTCCCAGAGTCCTCCGCGGCGTCACGCTGCTTTCCACTGGCACTGTTTGCCATGCTAAATGTGGTCAGCGGACGAGTTTTACCCCCTCAGGACGGAGGAGCTCCGCTTTAATCGATCCACGACTCGTTTCTTCCAGGGTGAGTGAGTTTTGCTTGGTGCTGTCCAGCTTCAGAGACTCGTAACGAGTCAAAGTATCGGGTAATCTTCTCGGGGCGTTAGCCGAGCGGCTAGCTGACATGCTAACGTCATGCTGCAGGAGGATAAGTTGTCAGCCGGCGGTCAGAGTTTAGATTAATTTAAAATAAAACTCGTCTGCTGGGTTTTACCACCTCGAAAAGGGGTGCAGGGTCTTGAAAGCCTGTGTATTTGCTGTGCAGGACGACCAGGGGAAGTTAAAGCTTCCTGTCCTCTGAACAAAACAGTCTCAATGTCATACAGCTGAAAATAGACATTTAGTGAATAACCTGCTGGGTTTACGCCTCAGGACCCCCCCCCCCCCCCCCCCCCGCGTTTCTCTAACAGCCCCTGTGTGTCCAGCACTGAACACTGGGTCATCCAGGTGACCTGACTCAGCTGAGCTGGAGACTGGCTGCAGAGCTTTTGTTTTTATTAATGGGAATTCTTAAGAGTAGCAGACCGAACAGTGAGACCCGGGATGAGACATCAGTGATGCTGCCATGAAAGAGTTCTACCTAGTTGTAATCAGACTAAACTCAAAGTCATGCCATTAAAGGGCTTTTGTAAAAACACCCATATGTTGCATCATGGGTGTTTTATATAGTATATGCCTTTAGAGAAGGTTTTTTTTTTTTTAAATCACGTCATTGTATTTTGCACCAGAATGTCTCCATTAAAATTGACTTCATGTTGAGATTGTCGTCATTTCGTGAAAATATTGCCAGGAGATGAGGACTCAGAATGCCAGACGTCGTCGTAGTTGAAAGAAAAAGGAATTTTATTGTCCAGACGCCGAACCTAAAGTCCAAGAAGGCGACCGAGGAGCCGCAGCGCAGAAACTAAAGAGAACAGCCACACTGAGACAGACTGACCGAACGCCAGAGCTCTCAAGACAAGCACACTAAATACTAAAGACTCCAGGGGCCTATACCACGACCCGGGATAAATATACTCAGGATATCTCTCTGTTACCTGGGTTGACTGATCCAGACAAGCACGATCCTGATAAGCATTAACCCGAAGCACGTTATCAACTCGGTAATTCAACCCAGGGTTTCTCTTTGGGATCTGTGCACATGAAAGGGGCGACGTTTGACCAATCTCTCTCTCTCTCTCTCTCTCTCTCACACACACACACACACACACACACACACACACACACACACACACACACACACACACACACACACACACACACACACACACACACACAGGAACCCTCCAGTGCTGTTTACAAATTAGACATTAGAATATTAAGAATGAAAACACGTCCACCAGGCTAAAAGCAGCACTGTTGCTGCG
Source organism: Lipophrys pholis (assembly GCF_963383615.2). Lineage (NCBI taxonomy): Eukaryota > Metazoa > Chordata > Actinopteri > Blenniiformes > Blenniidae > Lipophrys > Lipophrys pholis. Next base: position 6,798,633 of record NC_137639.1, on the reverse strand, counting down.
TCAAAAGTCAAATAATTCTCCACTTGTTATTGTCCAACTTTGTGATAATATACATTATTAATTAACCAGACAGTATAAACACTGTGATCACTCAGTTTCACTTTATTGCGACAGAAATGTTTCTTCTTTTAGTTCTTGTGCCCGCCTAAGAGGCAAGGCGCAAAGATCACTATCCTCGGCGCCTTTTTAATTTTATTTGTGGATTTTACCAACAATTCTCCCACGATCTGATCTTTCGTCTCAGACGGCCAAAACTCGAACCGTTGGTGGGAACCTTTATCCAGAACATAGCCTGCTGCTGGATTGATTGGTTGATTTACCCCAGTACGAAGTGTCGCAGTATGGAAAACCCTTGGTTAATCCTGAAATGACCTCAATAAGAGAATATCCAGAGTATAGACCCCCAGGTGATGACAATCACGCTGTCAGGCACAGGGGAAACACATCAGGGTGGAAAACAGCAATCAGACACGAGGAAGGGAAGTCAAGAATCCTGAAATCAGAGATATGGTAAAATATACAAAAAGCACCAGAGACAAGTCATGAACTGTGATTGATACAGATATTTTCATCACATATACTCTGCATCACAGCAAAGAAAAACTTTGAACTAGAAATTTTGAGGTTCTTCAGGCACTATTTTAAAGTTCCGACTCACTCAGGGTGAAACTGGGCTGTTTGGGGCTCCTGCACTAAAATGTGTTTGACACTCCTGATTCATTATTTTTAATCTGCAACACTGACAAGATCTCAGCCTAAGATTGAAGGTGACAAGTTGGTTTGATGATTTTATGAATAAAAAAGTGCATTAAACGTGTCTGGACTCAAACCGGAGACGGTCTTTCTGCGAGGCGAGTGTCTTTAACCACTACACCATCATAACGGCCCCGCCCAAGACAGAAAAGAAAAAAGAGAGCGAGTGGTGTGATTGTTGACAGATACAAAGTTCAGCTTGTTTCCTCTTGAGTTGCAGGAACAGATGGACTACTTTATTACTTCTGTCAGCGAGGACAAAAGATCAAATGAACTGGTTTATTCATGTTATGTAGAGAAGATCACACAGGTTATCCAAAAGCAGCTCGGCGTCATAGCCGGCTGTTAAAGGAGACATATCATGCTTTTAAATCCTTCCTTTTTACATATAAATCATACAGTTGTGGTCTATACAACGCGAAACTGCAATGCTTGGGTCTGAATTCCTCATTATTAGAGCTCCACAGGCCCCTTTTCAACCCCTTTTCTGATGCGCTTCTGAGAGCAACTCGTTTTGGGGCGGTCTCTTCAAATGCAAATGAGACACTTCATACCCCGCCTCCTCTCCAGGTTGCAGAGGTGACACTCGGTTCAACTTCACCCTGTTCGGCCATCTTTGTAGTTTGATAGAACAGATACAATTATCTAGCGGCGCAGAAACTTTATATTCACACATTATTTACAAAATGTCAACAACGGAAGATTTGTCCATCCAGCCATACATGTTGGAGCCAGAGTCGGACCCGGCGGAGCGAGATGAAAATGACGATGATGCACCTGCAGAACAACGTCTTCATATGGATGTAACGCAATGGTGTGTTACTATATTTACACTAACTTCTCCATCCATGCCCACTACTACAATACTGCCTGTATTACAACGACTATTTAACACAGAAGTTACATTATAATCTAAAACGAGCACACAGCGCTAACATATGAAGACGGTGCAACTGCTAATGCTAACAAAACAATGACAGGGACGTCTTATCATCACACTTTTTAGCGTTATATACAGCTTACCGAAGTGCTCTGTTCGTCGTCTCCATAGATAGAAGGAACTGACCGCTCAATCAGACGAAGTCTTTCGGCAAATCCTTCTTTATACTGGCGGAGGTTGCTGAAGCAGTCGTCCTTAAAGTGATTCGCGCACACAAAAATGACCTTACCCACAGATGTGGGTACATTTCTGTGAAAAATAAAACTCAACCAGGCACTTCGAAAAGGTTCTGATGCTGGGAGACGGTGTAACGAAGCTTGTGGGTTACTACATCCAACAACCGAACATTTCCACTTATCCTCTCGTAACTTCGGTTGGACTACAAAATCGCAGCGAGAAACAAAAATGGCGGATTGCTCGAAATGTCGATGTCCTAATTTGGCAGTTCCGCTGAGAATACTGTGACGTCATTGTTCAAAAAACGTAATAGAGAATAGAAAAATCGAAACCGATCGCAAAATATGACCAAAACAGAATATAAAGATATCAACGGAGCACCTGAAGACACTACTTTGAACTTTTCTGTACTTCTAAACACTCTAAATATACAACAAAATGCATTTAAGGGCTAAAAAAGTGGATTTAGCATGATATGTCCCCTTTAAGAGTTAATAAATGAACTGTGCATTGACAATAACCTGGTTATGACTCCGGTAAATAATAATTCTACAAGATGTTCAGATTACAGTTCCATACAAAGTAGATCTCTTTTAGTTAGACGACTTAAATATGAACTTTTGTAGGTCTGGTGGTAGAAATGAGCCCGATCTGATCGGTATCGGGTTCCCATATCAACGTAATTCACGGATCAGAAATTTTCGATCCAACCTGCGGAGATTTCTGGTCCATCGTCTGATTTACTGTTACTGAAACGACTCCACAGTGTTTCCCTGCTGCTGCTCTGCTCGCTGGCTGCAAACTGTGGACTGGATTTCCTGAACGGAGGCGGGTCTCAATGAGACCAGGAGGAATGAGTCAGGAAATCCACTCCACAGTTTGCAGCCAGCCAGCAGGCTAGGGAAGTAGCACTGTGGCTATCCAACTTTTCATGACATGTTTGGATGGATTCTGCGCTAAAACTCCGCAAAGCAACACAGAAAAGTGGATGTTTGCAAAGTGGGTGTACAGCGAGGCGCCAGACGTCACCGTTTTAAAACGCCAGCTCATAGAGGAGCGGCGTGCGAGCGTGTGCGGAGGAGAACGAAGAAGCAGCCGGTTCAGTTTAATGATAAAGCTGCTTTGCCGACAAGAAACTCGTCCTGCGGGGCGACAGTAGTAACGCACAGTGACTTGGACAAGTAACTTTAATCTGGTTTGGAAATACTAACGCGTTAGATTACTCGTTACTGAAAAAAGTGGTCATATCACTGGTCGTGACGCGCCGGCCAATCAGCGGCCTGCCGTCTGCCGACGTCACATGTTCTACTGGCCTGAGCTCAATTGGAACCTCGACTGCACAAGAACCACGAGAGTACCTGGTAGTGGGAGTAGTAGTAGTAGTAGTAGAAAAGCGTCAGTAGTGAGTCGAGTCAAGTGGAGTAAGGCTGAGGAGGAACTCGTGGAAAAGCCCCATTAGAGAAGCAGCAGCTAGAACTGTTGTATAACACGTTGAGATTCTGTTCACAACACAACTTTTCAAGTGAACAAAGTGTTTTCGTGTTTAACATTTTATTTTTTTTAAAGTTTTACGTTCACACGGCAATGTTTTAAAAAGGATCACTCTTTACATGGACACGAGGAGCGTTTCAGAAAAGGTTTTGGTTTTCACTTGAATACGTTGTAAATGTGTCCTGATTGTCAGAATGACGTCGCAGCTGATTCTGGTAATAAACTGTAAAGCTGAACGGTCAGAGTTTAAAAACATGAATCAAACACAACAAAAGCCTCTTTAAAGTGCAACAACTGAACCCAGACCTGAATCCAAAGACCACAACATCGTTCACGCGCTCAGAAAATGACAAAGTAAAACCCATGAATGTCTGCACTTCTTCTTTCATTGCTGCGACAGACGGTTTCCGTCCTTTAAACAAGGCTGATCCTATCGGCTGATCCTATCGGCTGATCCTATCGGCTGATCCTATCGGCTGATCCTATCGGCTGATCCTATCGGCTGATCCTATCGGCTGATCCTATCGGCTGATCCTATCGGCTGATCCTATCGGCTGATCCTATCGGCTGATCCTATCGGCTGATCCTATCGGCTGATCCTATCGGCTGATCCTATCGGCTGATCCTATCGGCTGATCCTATCGGCTGATCCTATCGGCTGATCCTCGCTTCTGGTTTAATGAATTTATTCTGTAATTAACTGTTTTACTTCTTTGGCTCTTTACATGTCTGTGACCCTGCAGACTGCAGCTGACCAGCACAGAGGAGGAGGAGGAAGAGGAGGAGGAGGAGGAGGGTGATGATGATGCAGCGCCTCCTGACTCTGGGGACGCTCCGGCGGGTGGCGGCGTCTCGCCCGCTGCTGCTGGCGGCCGCCATCCCCAAGCCTCCGCCGGCTTTCTGCTGCTGCGTCCTCCGTCTGCCGCCCGCGGGCCGGCGCCACCTCTCCACGTCGCCCCCCGGCAGAGGGGCGGAGCAGCACAGACCGCCGTCCCAGCGGGAGGACGAGGAGTCCGGATCCTCGCCGCAGAGACGAGTCGCCGCCAGCGAGCCGGCGGAGGTGGACCCCCTGCAGGACAAGTCCATCGGCCTGGTGCAGAGGTTCAAGAGGACCTTCAAGCAGTACGGGAAGGTGCTGATCCCCGTGCACCTGCTGACGTCCACCGTCTGGTTCGGGACCTTCTATTACGCTGCTATGAAGTGAGTCGCCGCCGCTTTACTCTTCTCGAAAACTTTCGGCCTGTCGTGTTTCTCCCGTTTCCACGACAACGAAACTCGCAGCCACTGAAAATGTAACTTTTTGAAAATACTCTGTCTCCATGGAAACGGTGAAAAAAACCCGCAAGATTTTGAAAACGCTCCGACTCCATGGAAACGTGGGGAAACACAACTTTTTGGAAACGCTGTTACTGTGAATGCTCACGAGACAAAAACAACAATGCCGGGGTCGGATAGAAAAGTGAGCCGCTGCTGTTAAATCATGGAAAAGTGACCTATGTCTCAACACCTTAGATACACACTGAGGAACTAGATGGTATCACATTAAAATAAACATGGGTCAATATTCTATAGCAGGGGTGTCCAACTCATTTTCACCGAGGGCCACATCAGCGTAATGGCTGCCCTCAAAGGGCCACATGTAACTAGAAGACAGTTTAAATGTAACTAAATGTAAAATGTAACCGCCGTCGGGTGGAACACGGGTCGGCGCGGGGAACATCTTAATCTGGATGTGCACAAGTGCAGAACTACTGAAGGCACGTGTAATTACCGTATTTTATAGAATGTTTGAACCTGAGCTCACATGTTCCCACTGCGCGTCCATAGGGAACAATACGGTATTTATTTGAAGACAATCGCGGGCCACATAAAATAACATGGCGGGCCACGAGATTGACACGTGTGTTCTATAGCATGGAAAAGTGACCTATGTCTCCTGTTTAGTTATAAAAATAATAAATGCATAAAAGTAGTAACAATGTACCTCACGTGTGTAATCTAATACACCTGTAGCATTGTTTAGTCTGGAAATGTAATTTTAAGAATTCATTTTAAAAAAAGGTTTTTATTTCTATTTTGTATACTCAGACTTGTAAACTTCATTTCTGTGCATGTGATGGGATTTAGCTGTGCCTTATTCTGAAATTGTATATATATGAAAGGAAAGATGAAATAATACATAAATGCAGTGGCTTATGACATGTAACAAGTAATATTTCTATTAAATATCTACATTAGAACATTCTTATTAGCAAAAGGTAAAGTTTCATATTGGGGGTCAGAAATTCTTTATACCAGCAAAGTGACTTTGCTGGTATAAAGAAAAGGGGTCCAACATTCTGACATCATCATTCTCTGCGTTTCTGTCTTTTCCATGTTAACGGACATCATTTCTGTTTAAAACAAAACTTTGGTGAATGTTTTTCCTGGTTTCATCTCCACGCTCTTCTCCTGTCTTCTCCTCAGCGGAGTGAATGTTGTGCCATTCCTGGAGATGATCGGCCTGCCGGAGTCCATCGTGGGATTGTTGAAGGACTCGTCCAGCGGCTACGCTCTGACTGCATACGCCATGTACAAGGTGCTTTCTTTTACTTCCAATGCTTTTCTGGACCTGTGTTTTATTTCCGACATCCAGCAGCAGAACATCGCGTGACGGTCAAACAGGAAACTATCACTTTAAAATAAAAAAATTTCCCCCTTCGACTGCGAGGTGGAGGCGCTGCCGTCTGTCCTCAATCGTTTCCTGGAGGGGAAGAACCCAAACCGCACTGAGTGGATTATTTTAGTGGAAAACGTGGGAGTCAAACCTAATTAGTCGTTACGCTGTCTTTTACTTAAGCGTAGCGACGGTTACGTACACATGCGTACAGCGTCTCAATAACAACAAAGTCACGTGCGGCGTCACATATTTTTTGGTTTATTTCCGCGTTCTACCGCAAGTCGGCGGCAGGGCTGTGCGTGGCGTCTATTTCCGCACTGCCGTGCGCCGCATTCCAGCTCACTAATGTCAGTCGTATTTGAATCATGTTTAGCATGTAGCCTCGCTACTGTGTGAGCCTCGAAGCTTATTAGCATCTAGCACGTAGCACGGTCTGAGTTACATGATGTACCTGAACACATCACTGAGGGCCGCCGGCTCCTGCCGTTAAAGCAGGACCAACATGGCGGCTCGGACACAAACTTTCTTTTATTACTGAAGCAGGTCAGCGCAATGTGTTTTTGAAAACATTTGAAGTGAGAAATAACCGCTTCAGGTGTGCTGCGATAAGTAGGCGTGGTTTGCTGTGAGGGGGCGTGGCTTGCTGTGAGGGGGCGTGGTCTGGGAGTTCGCCCAGCTTCTTGTCAGTATGAATGTCCTGACGGAGACGACCTGTTTTCTGCTGCTGGCTGGAGTCAACAACCGAACTTTCTTGTTCTTTTGGAAGTACGCAGGGGCTTTAGCCTGGGCTTTTATTTGCTCAGTTATTCTGTTTTTCATGATCCGTGAACCCTCGACAACGTCTTTATGAGCTCTATCGAAGGACCAGATGCCAAAGAGTTCCACTTTGACGCAGCCTGTGACGGCTGTCTCGCTCTCTAGTTTATAGATTTTATACAAGTTTTTCTCGTAATTCTGAATAAAATGTAATCTATGTGTGTTATTTCTGAGCTTATATAATTATGTCAAGGTCGGTGCAGTAAGTCAAATATCTGCCACTGATTATTGTCTTCTACGTTGCCAAATAAACCTTGTTAATAGCCTAAAAGCTCAGAGCTTCCCTGTGGGTGGGAGGCCCAGGGCGCTGCCCCGGTACCCCATCAGGAGCCCGGGTGGCCCCTGAACCCCCGGCCTAACTGACAGTGGTCCCACCTCTATACTGTGAGAGAAGCTTGGTGAGAACCCTGCTATACATACATTGTATTTTACACCAGAAGGTTTCATTAAAATTGGCTTTATGTTGATATTGTTGCCATTTTCCATCACAGTTGTTTGATATTATGAAAATAGACGTTTTCATCACGTTTACTCCACACCACAACAAAGAGAAACTTTAAAGTTTAATTTTAAAGCTCATTATTGCTCCATTTTACTGGTCCGGCCCACTCAGAATGAAACTGGCCCCTGAGCTAAAATGTTTGACCCCCCCCCCCCCCCCATCTTGTTTATTTCCTCAAGAGATAAATCGACTGTAGAAGAAGTGGTCCTCATCCAAGATGGCCACCATATTTTTGGGACTTACGGGTGCTTTCGAATAGTCCCTCCTTTCCTATCTACTTTTCCTTAACCCCGTGGATGACATCACGGGGTTAAGGAAAGGCGTTAGGAGGCTTCCTAAAGGAGTTGGAGAAAGACGATCACGTTGTTTCACAATTGGACCACACTTCCACTAGGTGGGATGATAATAATAATCCGTCGGCAGTGCAGATTAGTGACGTCTGCCGTGGTGAAAAAAACTACACATTTACGAAAATGGACTACTACTTTTCCCTGTGGCTCTAACCACTGATATAAACTCAAATATCAGAAGGTTTGAAAGGAAAAGAGGCTCCAGGCTACGAGGAACTAAAGCTAAACGGCTGCCAGGTGAATAAAGAACCAATCAAACTGAGAATAAGCTGCTCAAAAAGTTTACTGTGTTGGTTTTACAACAGCCACAGAACATTCATAGTTGGGATCTGGTTTTAAATTAGTTGTTCAGGCAGATTCTTGCTTTGGTCATTTACATGATCTGCTCCCTTTTCAGTCATCCTGAGTTTCCCTGAACGCTCCAATGAGCCGGTCCCTTTAAATGTTGTCGCTGCAAGGTAATGTGGGTCAGGATGAGCTGGTCTCCTTTGGTAAAGGAAGCATCAGTGTTTCTTAGGCTAAAGAAGGTTGTAAAGGAAGTATTGAGCCTCCTTTCTTTAGCTTATTGAGGATTCCAATGTTCCTTAAGGTTAAGGAAAAGTGGATAGGAAAGGAGACAGGAGGGATTATTCGGACGCACCCTTAATGAGGTTCCTGGTTCAGGTCCCGTCAGTGGATAAAGTGAAATCCCTTCATTCAGGTGGTTGACGTATTGTTCCGCTCCTGATGGTGTGACTGGTTTTCTCTCGGCAGATAGCGACTCCTGCTCGGTACACGGTGACTCTGGGCGGCACGTCGCTGTCGGTTCAGTACCTCCGCAAGCACGGCTACCTGTCCACGCCGCCGCCGGTCACAGAGTACATCCAGGACAAGATGGAGGAGACCAAGGAGCGCTTCTCCGAGAAGATGGAAGAGACCAAGGAGCGCTTCTCCGAGAAAATGGAGGAGACTAAGGACAAGCTCTCTGAGAAAATGGAGGAGACTAAGGACAAGCTCTCTGAGAAAATGGAGGAGACTAAGGACAAGCTCTCTGAGAAACTGCAGGAAACCAAAGACAGAGTTTCAGACAGGAAAGCCTTTTTCAGGAAGAAGGGTGATTAGTGATTCATCAGCGAGCCGGCGCCGGAGAGGAACAGATGGTGTTTGTGTTGGGAGCGAGAAGAGAGACGTTGCACTATCCCTGACATTTCGTCTGTCACCTGTCGTCTATTTAAGTGTCTCACTCGGCCCCTCGTCGTCCTCTCCAGCAGCTCGGCAGGCGGCCAGCTACACTTTGTTCTGGTTTTATAGAGGATCTGTGTACGGGAGAGAGCGGCGGGGTTATGAGAGAAATAAAACTTGAAGCTCCTGGTTACCTGTGTGTCCATCACAGCCTTTGTGAAGGCTCCCAGTAATCGCCTAGTGTCTTTTCTAACCGAGTCCGTAAGAAATCAAGTCTTTCGATATATTTTTACCCGATAGCCGGAGTTAATCCACCCGCTACGTTGGCGTGCTGAAGGCCGCAGTCGCTGGCTCGTGTGCAGCGTGGACGGATGAAGCGCACACAAGTTCCTGTCACATGTCTGGTTCAACCACAGCTTAATAAAAGTGAAACTCAGCCTGGTTGTTCATCTGCTATCAGGGATTAAAACTCTACCACACACTAATGCTGCCATTATAACTAACCCAGACTACAGCCTTTATAACTAACCCAGACATGGCCGTTATAATGAACCCAAAGTTGGAGTCGATGTCTGGGTTAGTTATAACTATAGTCTGGGTTATAACAACTATAGTCTGGGTTCGTTACAACGGCCATAGTCTGGGTTAGTTATAACGGCCATAGTCTGAATCAAGTCGTTAAAACTAACCCAGACTGTAGCCATGATAACAAACCCAGATTATAGTTATAACTAACCATCACATCAACTTCAACTTTGGGTTCATTATAACGGCTATGTCTGGGTTAGTTATAACAACTATAGTCTGGGTTCATTAAATCAACTATAGTCTGGGTTAGTTATAACGGCTATAGTCTGAATCAAGTCGTTATAACTAGCCCTGACTATAGCCATTATAACTAACCCAGACTATAGTTGTTGTAACAAACCCAAAGTTGGAGTTGATGTGCGGGTTAGTTATAACAACTATAGTCTGGGTTAGTTATAACGGCTATAGTCTGGATTCATTATACCAACTGTAGTCTGGGTTAGTTATAACAACTATAGGCTGGGTTCTTTATAACAAGTGTAGTCTGGGTTAGTTATAACAACTATAGGCTGGGTTAGTTATAACGGCTATAGTCTGGATTCATTATACCAACTGTAGTCTGGGTTAGTTATAACAACTATAGGCTGGGTTCTTTATAACAAGTGTAGTCTGGGTTAGTTATAACAACTATAGGCTGGGTTATAACAGCTATGGTCTGGGTTAGTTATAACTATATTGTGGGTTAGTTATAACGGTTATAGACTGAGTTAGTTATAATGGCTATCGTCTGGGTTAGTTATAACAACTATTGTCTGGGTTATAACAACTATAGTCTGGATTAGTTATAACAACTATTGTAACCCTAACCCTAACTAACCCAGACTATAGTTGTTATAACTAACCCAGACATAGCTGTTTTAACTAACCCAAGGTTGGAGTTGATGTATTGGTTTGGGAGCACCAAAACGAGACAGACGATGACGGTTACTTTCAACAACTGTCCTCTAACTGCTCCCAGTGGGGGGGTAGAGCGCCGTGGTGCCACTGCCATTGGTCGGGCGGCTGTGCCTCAGTCGGTGGAGTGGTCGTCTTTCCATCGGAAAGTCGTAGGTTTGATCCTCAAACATTCCGGATCATATTTAAAAGTCAATGCAGAAAAGGAATTTGCCCAAGTGGAGTAAAGAAGTATGATTACTTTAGTTTAGCTTAACGTCTGTGTGTCACGTCGAGCTTCACTCATCGTCTCCTTGTGTCCTCGTGTCCTCGTGACCTTGTGTCTAGAGTCAGATCGTCCAGATTTGACCCCTCAGGTAAAAGTAAAGCGGAAAGTCTCTGTGGGCGACGCTCCACACGCTCTCCACCTCCTGAACAATCAGCTCGGACTCCTCTGAGCTGTCGGCGTCCACGAATGCTAATGTCATGCTGCTCTGCATCGAGCGTCCAGCGTCCAGCCTCCTGACGACTCTGATCGCTATGGAAATACTGAACAGCGCCGCCGCCGCTGAGCTACGGTGACCTCTGCTGTCCAGTCAACTGTTTATGCAGTTCACTGCACACACACACACACACACACACACACACACACACACACACACACACACACACACACACACCTGGCCGTGCTCCCACAGGGAGGCTGAAGCGCGGGACATGGCGCCGCTCCGGCCCCTCAGGTCGTCCCAGTGTGAGAACAATCTGTGTTGGTCAGGTGTGAGTCGGTGTGAGTCCGAGGCCGAACACGCGTCGGGTGTCAGGACCCGTCTGGGAGGCCGGGAGGTGAAGCGCCGGTCAGGACAGGGGAGCGTCTCCAAAGTGCCCAAAGTCACGGCTTCACGTCTTTGCAGAGGTCAGTGAAAGTGGACGGGCTGGGAGCATCAAGTCCTTCGTCCTTCCTACGGCAACAGGAACTGTTCAGTCACTTTTTTCTTGGAATTTAATTCAGCTCTAACCTCTTTATGTTAATACTCCTACTGCCTTCATATTCATACATACAGTGTTTCCTCTGTGCCATACATATATAATAACATGATCTCCGCCATATGTTGCTGTCTCTCTGAGTTTGTCCTCCTTCATGTTTATGCATGTTGTGATTGGTCCAGGCAGGAGGTCAGACGAGTCGACGAGTTTGCTAAAGTGGAGGATAAAAGTAATTTAGGTCCCATTTACACTTTTTCCAAGTCGAAACGTTCTGGGTTTCCGTTTCCGCGTCAACGGTGCTCGCATGTGCAGCACGGCTGTAGTCAATAGTTCTGCACATGCTCAGTAGATGGACGATAAGAACAGAGTTTCCTCCGTCGTGTCATGACCCCCAGTCCATATTCTCCTGGGACTTGGGACTTTTATTTTGACAGTCACCATAATAACAATTCAACTTGGTCGTCTGTCCACTAGAATATCCGTGTTCTCCCATTGTTAATGTTTATATCGTGTTGTTCTCTGTGTGCACGTGTTTCTGGTTTCATTACGAAAACAAACACTGTCCGATGCCCCCTGGTGGCCTTTTGCTGGAGACCCTCAGCTGTGACGATCCGTCTCGGTTGGTCTGGCTCTTCATGTGAGCTGGGGTTGGTTGTGGGGGGACGGGAAGAACAGACGTCTTTGTTCTCCTTCATGATCTCAGGTGGACCAACAGGAAGGAGATGGAAGGGCGAGCTTTCCCACAAAATACACATTTTTGCAGAACTGAAGTTTCATTGTCTCACTACCATTTTTGTATATTTTCTTCTTGAGATTTTTTTTATGATGGTTTCTGTTCTCGCAGCATGATTTCACCTGGAGGAACAAGAGGGAAGTTCAGTTTTAAATGCATGGCTGCATAGACACATGTCCTCCACCTACGACTTGAGATGTGTGTACACTCTGTCCTCGACTCGTCCAGACCTTTCTAGAGCCCAGAGTTCAATTCAGTTTCATTTATGTAGAACCAAACATAACACAGTCTTCTCAGGGCACTTTTACGGAGGAAAAACCTGCAGAACCAGGCTGAGGGGAGGAGACGTCCTCCTGACAGTGAAACGTCTCTCGATGGTGAGTGAGGAAGGAAGGCAGCTCAGTGTAGCGCCTCCAGCAGTACAGACGCAGCAGCTTCACCAGAAAATGAAAAGAGAACCAGCTCTCACTGTAAGATTTCTTCAGTAGAGGAGTCTTCAGGCCAACCTTCAAAGTAGAGACCGTGTCAGGCGCCTCAGCCGGTTCCACAGTGGCACAGAATCACACTGACCAATCATCCAATGTGGAAAAAAAACCCACATCCCAACAACAACAGATGTGTCGACTGCCGCCACAGAGGGCAGCGACTGAACAACGATTCACAATCTGGAGTCGTCCTCCAGGAAGAGCGGCTGCTATGGTGGGAGGCACTGGACCGTCAGTGAGAGGTCCAGGCTCCATCCCCTCCAGGGTGGAGGCGCTGGGGGGGGGGGGTTTCTCCAGGTCTTCCAGCTCCCCCCACAGTCCAGGGATCAAGCTGGGTCGAAGATCTCTGGAGCTGTGTACATTTTGGAAATAGTTTTCTGTGACGACCAAATCGTGCAATACATTGGAATGAACAGGTACTCCAGCAGAGGGCGCCACTTTAAATGAACAGATCAAGAAGCAGACGTCTCGTTTAGAGAGAAGAAGAAGGATTAAAGGAGCGAGAACTGATGTTGAAACTGAGAAGATGGACATTGTGAGGACGCATCGGTCTGAGAGTCTGTTACACATCTCAAGATCATTTGATGATATGGTCAACACTGCCCCCTGGTGGTACTGTAATGTTTGGAAACTAATACCTTGTGTGATTCTGGAAATGTATCTCACATTTCATGTAAATGAGCTAAAGATCTGGATGTGATTCACTCCACTGTGGAGAAAATGAGGCAGAATCAACAGTCTTTTAAGCAACAATAAACTTAACGACGTTTCAGGCAAACTAAAGAAAGACGAGTTGGACTGAAGGCAAATAGTTACAGCGACCCATTACTGCCACCCAGTGCTCAATCTGACAGACTGCACCTTCAATAATACCTTCCCCCACGTCATTACACCTCAAAATTAAACAGAAGCAAACTCAAACGCAATGCTGCAGACAGTGTGGTCAAATGAATGCCAATAATTCCCACATCTTTTGGACATAAAATTAATCTGTTCTGGGAAAAACTCTGGGCCACTGTGAAACTGATCTGAGGCTACGACATCGCCTTCGATGTCAGATTCCTCTGTGGAGCAAAAGACAAAGTAGTGGTGGAGAGTGATTGCTCCCTGTGCAAAACACCCAAAACTGGTACAAACCTGAACCTCCTCGCCTCAAACAATGGATGGATGTGGTTAAAGGATGATACACAATGGAAAACATGTCTTTCTCCATAAGAAATAGAACTGATTTTTACCAAAAATGGGAAAAAGGACTACGATTTTCTTCAAAGGAAGAGGATCCTGCCTCCCTGAGACGGCACAATTGTAGACTTCCTACTTAAATGTAATTTAATTTAAAGTGAACACACGTGTATCCCTACTATCGTCTGTTTGTTTTGTTCTTTTTGTATTGTTTTGTTTGTTCTATATTTTGTTTTTATTGTATGTAATGAAAAAAAAGCTCAACATAAAAAGTTAATAATAATAATAATAATAATAATAATAATAATAATAATAATAATTTCCCCTGAAACTTTTGTGCCAAAAATCTTAAAAAGTGGTGAATAAAAACTGTTCCGTTGTTTCAGTGTTTGTGTGGAAGCAGAAGTGACAGAGATCTTACACTCCAGAGGAGAAAAGTTTGATTTACCTGAACTACAGAAGACATAATTCACTCAGCCTCGGGGCGTGAAGCCAGCTGGCCGGCCGCGTTCAGCCTCTGAATACGCAGGTTTTCAGATATATGTAGCTTCTATCTGTGAGATTTATGAACCGCTGCAGTCTGGAGGTGAATTGAAAGGAAATTACAAGCAATATGTCTCCTTTCACAGAGAAGGTCAACCTTATTGTTGATAGCAGGTAAACACTCCTTTACACAGGTTTCAGAGGATGGTGTTCTTCCGCAGAAAGTAGTGCCACGCTGGAAAAGATGGCGCCGCTCCCGGGCGACAAGGAGTAAACCGATGGCGAGTCCATCAATACAGACGATTTACAGACAGAAATCAACCCGACAAGCGAGAATCTGGACTGTTGGACGACTTTTCACCGCAAAGCGACTGAACACGACGCCACCGTGTCGCGCTGAACGCTGAGCCACCGTCACACCCACGAGTGTCCTCTGAGTCTCTTCTCTTTATGTCAGTAATCTAATCTAGTCAGTAATCTGAGGGTAAAACCAACATTTAAATCTGAATTCAGTAAAGCTGAGGCGGCTGTGGAGAGTCCGGTAACATCCAGTCTGACCTCTAGTCTATAAGGTGGACTCAATGTAGTGTTGAAGTTAAGACCCCCCAGCCCGAGACCGAGTCCAGACCAGGACCAGGACACGTTTCCATCGACACCTGTGATGTCAGACGTAGTTTCACATTAGAAACTAGACCAGAGATTGAGCATCACGACTGGACAATGCCGAGACGTCTGGACCCTTGTTTCTGCACATTCCGGCCGTTAGTTCATGTTATTTCTGGAAGTTTCCTGTGTGTGTAGTTCAACGTATCCCTGCTCCGGCTGCAGGTTCAGTATCAGCCTGCGAGAGGCCCTCCCCACAGGACGGGGCATTTAGACGCAGCATCCCGATGAAATAAGGAGGCAGGGAAACGTAGGAAGCAGCTTCCTCCTCCTCTGTTTCCGGCCTGAAGTTCAGACGGTGAAGCTGCAGCTCAGCTCAGCTCTGAGAAACAGCTGAGCTCTGCACCATTTCCTCCGCATGCCCTGAACCAGCCTGCCAGCTCCGGAGGGTGTGTGAGTGTGTGTGTGTGTGTGTGTGTGTGTGTGTGTGTGTGTGTGTGTGTGTGTGTGTGTGTGTGTGTGAGATGGGGTGAACTCCTCGCAGCGTCTTGCAGCAGGAGGTTCACACAGAGGACAGGACCCCCCCCCCCCCCCCACCCCCCCCTGTAAGTGAAGCTAAGAGCTTTGAACATTAGCTTTGTTTCACTCCCGTGGTGTTATGACGAGTTTCCAGATGGAATCCGACTATAAATAAACTACTGACTTGTGTTTTATGCATCTCATTACTTTATAGGGACGACTGAGTCATTTGCTCCTGGCTGAGGAAGAGGAGGAGGAGGAGGAAGAGGATGAGGTTTAGGAAGGACAGGAAGACCAGGAAGAGGAAGATGAAGAGGAGGAGGAAGAGGAAAAGGAAAAGAAGGCGAGGAGGAAGAAGAGGAGGAAGAGGAGGGAGATCTTTTGCTGAGGAGCAGCGACGTGACTCTGATCTGATGATGAAGATCAGCTGACAAACTTCACCCATTAAAAGGTCACCCCCCCCCCACCCCACACTCCTATTGTTAATATCTCAGTGTGTGTGTGTGTGTGTGTAAATGCACGTTAGTGTGAACCACAAATCATCAAAGTTAAGTGCATCTACAGTTTAGTCCACATTTCAGTACCTTTAACTGATTTCTGATAAAAACCTGAATTTTCTACCTTGAAATTAATTTGTCTACTTTTGCTTTAACAAGCGCAGAAGAGGCTCCAGAACTTGAGACCCAACTTGGACAAATGATTATCCAAGTATTAAAATCAAAAATGATCTTTAAAAGACATCATTAAAAAAAACCTGGAGCTGCTCATTATAATTAAAATACACATCTATTAGAATTAATAAAAACACATATATATATATATATATATGTGTATGTCTATTTTTGCCAAAAATAAAACAATGGAGAAATGTAATCTCAAGTCACAATATTCCTAATCTCGTTGATCGTTTTCTGTTTGGTTGTTTCCGTCAGGTGGACATGTGATAATGTTGATGATTTAAGACAAACACAAGAACTTGAGTCGACGTTACTGTTTTAGATTTTGTTAAGAACAGTGCTCTTTCTCTTGCCTCGATTTTAATGATGCAAGTTTGCAAAGTCCAACGACAGCATTTCAGTAAAAGTTGATCTTTTTGTACTTTTATCTGTTAATCTGTGGCTTTTAGGAATGTCGATGGATTAAAAAGTTTCTACTCAGCTAAGTGATGTTTAAATTCTGTCATTTTGAATTTGCGATATCGTAGCCGGCACCATTAGCTACCAAAACTGTATACGGAGAAGTCTTACATAATTTGACACCTTGTCGTGAGTCGTGGTTGTAGTTGTGTACCGAGATAAGATGCCGCCGCTGTGATCACATTACAGAAGCTTGCCGTCCACACGAGGCTTCGGGAAAGAAACCGCCGAGTCATCACTTTTAAAGTTTTATTCATTACGCTGCAGTTTGACTACAGCATAAGTACAAGCATAAAATCTTTGACTACAACAGCACTTAGAGCAACATTTTTTCTTTTTTTTCCTTTCTTTTCTGTAAAAGTATTGCAATAACAGACCTTAGGCCTAAAACCTATTACATCACAATTGCTTAAATAAAAAGAGGCAAAATAACAAAACAAACAAAAAAACAAACAAAACAAAACAAAAAAAAACAAGAAAAGAAACGATTTCTTTTCCCCTCTGTGTGTGGATATATATATAGATCTATACACTGTACGGTGAGCGGATACAGCCATATATATATCGAGATGTGAGCAGAGAGGGCGGGGGAGGGGGAACAGGAGGGGGGTCGGTAAATAAAGCAAACCGATGTTACGAGAAACCCATGATGGAAGCAGTCCTATGGTAACTGTCGAGACGTGACGATTCTTATCAAACAGAAAAGAGAAAGAGCTACTTGTCCAGTCGAGTTGTGAGAACTGAGAGACGAGGGGGAGGAGCCAAACGGCGATCAGTCCGAGGCCAGGTTAGTTAGTTCTTCAAGCTAGTGCAGGAAAACAAAAACTATTAAGAAGGCGGGAGCCGCGCTCCAGCTCACTGTTCTTTTTCTTTTTTCTTTTTTTTTTTCAGCCCCCCCTTCAAATGAAAACTACACAACTGCCACTTATTTGGTGCTTTGAGGAGAAAATGTCGCGTTGCTATGTACATCATCTATAGATAAGAATGAACATGCTCTGCGGTTATTGTACAGTGGAGTTACTTTCGGTACATACTGTAAATAAATGACGGCAGATTAAACGTGACTTTTAGTTTCGGTATACTGTGCCATCGTATAACATCGTATTGTAGAAAATAAACATTAAAAAAGGAATAATAAAGGAGAGAAATGTTATGACAGGTCTTTTTTTTCTTCTTCTTCCTCTTTGCAACTCTCCGATCACACACCGCTACGTTTTTGTTTCTCGCGATTAAAATCTCTTGCAGTGCCGAGTTTGCCCAGCAGGGGGGCGGTTATACTTTGGCAGATTATACAAAACAACGGCTTAGCGGAACTTAAAGTAGAATCCGGTGTGAAGTTAAACTACCAAGAGCGAGCCTCTTTTATTCTGCCCAAACTGTTTTTTTTTCTTCCTTCCGATAAAGCGAGTTATAGTAGCGACCGCCGGCAAAAGTTATGGATAAACACAGAGTGATGCGTGATATACGTTCTTCTTAAAAGATTTGCGTAATAGAACTATACATTTGTTAGTTAACCGTGGTCAAATAGGACGAAAAAACAAAACATGAAAATAAAAACAGCAGCCGGTAGCTGAATGACGGAGGAGTATCTTTTCTGAACAGAGGTTACCTCATCCTTATCATAACAGACTATTATTTATAGCAAAATATTATAAGTAGTAATTTGTATTTGTGTTGCGACCATATTCTAAGCGTACTTTGCAAACCAGGTTTTCTCATAAAAAAAAAAAAAAGACAAAAGCACATTTTCGTTTTTAACTGTAGGCATTTACAAATTTGATGCTGCCTTCTTAAAATTCTTATATTGTCTATACATTATATTACATTATTCACAACATCTTCTTGTGGTTTCTACCCATTGGGTAGGATATGTGCATAATATATTCAAGTTATATACAGCACCTTACAAACAAACATAAAGAAAGACAGACTACTGAAAAAAGCACCGTTGGAAGTGAGGCACAACGAAGGTGGGAGCTTTTTGAGTGCAAGTGGGTTCCTATGTCTGCTCCACACTGGCGGTGGCGCCGCTGCTCGGAATCGGTTTGGACGCTTCCTCTGGGAAGGGGGAGGGGCCTCGGGGAGGGGGAGGGGCCGCGGGGAGGGGGAGGGGCCGCGGGGAGCTTCAAGGACCGGAGCCCCAAAGCACCGTCGCCAAAGACTCCGATCTGCCCGCGCAGAACGACGGAACCGTAAAAACCTCCCGGCGGCTTCTGTTCTACTCTGGCCGATAGGACGGCGAGCCCCGCCCCCGCCCCCCCCCCCGGATTCCGACCAGCAGGCCGACCATGGTGTGGTCTGCTCAAACATGAACGTTAGGCACCTTATTTACTCACGTAGTAGTAACATGCAAACCTCCTTGTAGAAAACATAAAATTCATCTTTATATCCTCCATTTCACAAGCTATGACTGCGCAGACGGAGAAGCCCAGAAAACAAGGAGAGTGGAGGCGGCGGAGCGGGTTCCACACGGGGAACCCACAGTCAAACACACAAGCGTTAAGAGACGCGACGCCATCGTGCGAGCCCAGACTGCCAGAGAAAATGTTGGCATTCGCCAGATCAAACCTCGGACATCTTTTTAATCGTGACCTTTATTAACTGTTGGTATTTTGGATGGAATGAGAAAATTACTAAATAGAGTCATAAAGTAGAAAAAGTATGTATTTATCGAGATAGCTTTGCAGTTTCAGAGGTTTAGAAGCTAAAACTAAACTTCAAGCTCTGTCCTGAAGGAGTCATGCAATCCAGCTTTTCAACACTTTGACTTGGTCTTGTTGCTCCAGAGACGTCAGATTCAAAGTTTATTGCCCCAAATCCAGCTTTTCCTTGATTTTCATCCATTTGAATATTGGATGATAGGAGCTGCATTCAGAATCTGCTGTGTCTGTGTGAGCTGGACTGGCTCCGCCCACATACACCCATCTTGGGAAGAGGAGGAAGTACTTCCTCTTGCGGTGCCATGTGCCAGAGCAGAGCTGCCTGAAACAAGTTCTTCACTTCTGGGGCGTCATTCCAGGTACGATGACGATTCTTACTTTTGGAAAAGCAGTAGAAAGTGAATTTTGCACCATATGACCCCGAACAAACGTTGAGAAAATCTCGGACTTAAAACCAAATCATCTTTACAAGACAAGTAGCGTCCATAGTTGTGATTTGGACCCAAACTTTAAAGGTTTGGTCGTCTGAACCATTTTATTTGTCGTTTTTCGTATCAACTTCTTTCTAGAATTTGCCTCAAACGTCCAATGCCAACATTCCCCCTGGACTTCGCTTTGGGCTCGTGATTCTACTGCAGACGCTTCAGATTCGTCTCCTTTTAGTTTGGTGGAGAGTTTTAGGGGATTGGATGGATTTGGGGGGGGGGGGGGGGGGGGGGCATGAGAAGCAGCAGTAGCAACAATAGTAGCAGTAGCAGCAACAGCAATAGCAGCAGCAATGTAGAAACACGCAGACACACACACACACACACACACACACACACACACACACACACACACACACACACACACACACACACTGAGTGGAAACACTGGCAGACGGAGTTGGAAGGTCGGAGGTCGGTTCCTCCACAGGGGGATCAGGAGTCTTCTGGTTGGAGGTTTGGACCGGAGGGTCACCGCCGCGCTGTTAACGCTCGTTAATGTTTGTCAACGCTGCTTCAGGCAACAGCAGCCCAACAATGTTCTCGTGGCCTAATTTGGCAATATTTAGGAAGATAGCTTAACTTCATCCAGGTTTCAAGTTCATAAACCAGAACTCAGGACTTGGACTTTCACTTTTTTGTTAACAAACACGATGGACCAAAGTGGTTTTTAAAATCTTGTTAAAGAGACATGAGGACTGCAGCTCGGTACGTTTCCATGTAAAGTACTGACGGAACATAAGTGCAGATGTAGCTGCGGATGGTTCTAGCTACTAACACATTTATTTATTTATTCTTTTTAATTGGAGTCATTCTACTAGTGCAGCTCAAAGTGCCTTGCAGATTAAGTGACTTTTTCAAATTTCCCCTGATTTTCAGTAAATCTGGTTTGTAATCTGACCTTTCGTTTACCGTTCTCATTATTAGCAGTTACTTTGACCTCAGTATGATTCTTATCAGGAGATAATTCAACGTTTGAAGCCTTTAAATGTGGACTTCAGTATAAATCAACTAGTGTGAAGGAAACAAGTTTTGCGCTGTGGATTAGTTTTTGTTTTACATCCTGGCTGAACTGTATGAACGGCTTTAAAACATGATATGTACGTTTTTAACAAGAGCTTCAGACTCAGTTAAATCTCACTTATACTAATGAATACATTTTGCATTTTGAAGTGTAGATTAGAAGTACATCAAACTGAGGGATTATTCATATGGATTAATTGTAACAAGTGCAGCTCGTCGAGGCGATAAAGTACCGAGACAAAAAGTAGAATATAAAGTAACCAGAGACGCTGGTGCTCCATTGAGACTGTATGAAGAAGCCGAGCCAGAATTTAACCTGCGTGGTCCGACGTTCTGTCCCTCTAGTGGCGTTACTTTTGCACTGCGGCCATCGTGCAGTTTGTCCAGAGACACGGCGCCGAATGCCAATGAAAACTGAATCGATGCGTTAATACGGACAGACGGTCGGATAAAGTAACTCGTCCTTGGACCTCTAAACTCCAGTCCTCGGTTCATAAATCACTCCGCTGCACGCACAGACACAACACACCTGCAGGGGGCGCTTAAGTGCTTTTCTGTGTTGTTGGGGATGACTGACCAGCACACGGACACACGGACACACGGACACACGGACACACGGACACACACACACACACACACACACACACACACACACACACACACACACACACACACACACACACACACACACACACACGCACGCACGCAAACACGAGAAGGGGCGCGAGCACGCTGCCGAACGAGGGGCCTCCATCCTGTCTCTACTTTAAAGGGCTTGGCAGACTCTGCAGGGTGGATCGCACTTTTTCAGCACATGGTGGAGGAGGCGGGTGGGGGTGGGGAGCAGGTGATGGATGGAGAGGGTGTAGCGAGGGCGGCGGCGGGCGCTAACGAGACAAACGAGGCGGAGAAAGCACACGAGCAGAGGAGAAGGCAACGATGAGCAGAGAGAAAGGCTAGATTTTCAAAAAGGTTGCTTGTCTTACAAAAGAAGGACCCTCCCATAGCCCTTTGACTTCGACCGCACACAGTTCCCGTCTAAAAACCTGATCGCTGTGCTGACGGGCGCAGACGGGCATCTTCACTCCATGCCGTCGTCGTTTGTGGCTTCAGAGACGTGGAGACGGAGAGCTGAGCCTCTGGTTATTTTGTGTGTTTAGTTTGTGGTTGTCATGGCAACGGGGTTGGGTTGGGGCGGGGCTGTTGGCAGGACGCACCGAGCATGTCGAGACGAAGGGCGATGGAGGGCAGGGCGGGGGGGAAGTGGAGGTATGCAGAGAAGAGAGGTCAGGTGCTCAGAGGTCTGTATTAAAAGATGGACGATCGCCCCCTGGTGGCTGCTTGGTGTTACGGTCAGTTAACAAAAAAACCCCAACAACCTTAATGTTACCAAAAGCTCATCAAAGTGACTGAATACACGCTTTTTGTAGTTCCTAAATGAAATCCCTGCTTAATATAGTTTGAATCAATATTCCTCCTGCTAAACATCCCAGACTCATCACTGATCTTTAAATAATCTGTAGAAACACTAAATATGTGGCAGCTTCCAATAAAGTGACTCCCCCTGGTGGTTAATTAAGCCGCTAGCATTAGCAGCGGAGAGAAGCGCCGAACTGATTACGTAAATCTTGTTTGTTGATAACCTGCTCGTCTGACTAGGTTTTTGATTAAAGTTCGATGAATGCGTCACGTTTTCAGAGACGTTGGGTTAATCTTTACAAACAAGCGAAAAAACGAGTTCTGGTATATGATGGAATTCTAGCGAGCTTCGCTTAGTGAGAACTACTGACGAGTAGAGTTTAGTGAGTCTTTATATACAGATCAAGCTGCAGACTGTATATAAAGATGGATGAGGAGGCGGATGACGAACACTGCCTCCTGGTGGCTGGTAGCAGTACAGCACATCCTCGGCTTCTCCTAATTCAAGCGGATTGTTTTGCTAATCGTTAATGTCGTTGTGTTGGTTGAAGGTCCGGTGGAGAGCAGAGCGTCGTCCATCTTTATACAGCCTTTGTTCGGAGAGCTTAGAGAGGAGAAAGAATCGGCTTCGAGCTGCCGTTCGGTGGACTGTTCGATATGTTTTTTTTTTTTTGTTTGTTTTGTTTTGCTTCTGCGGACTCTGAACCTTCTCAACAAACGAGCAGACGATGCGAGGAATCTTCAGTCCAGCCGGCGGCGGCGGTGGCGAGGCCTTGTTCTCCTCCCGAAGAGGCTGCAGTGAGCACAGACGTGAAGCGGTACAAGTTGTTCTCTTACTAAGTCACTGTGCCTGTGGTGTAAGCAGACTGAAATGTTGTAGGCTGGGTACGAGTATTTCTTGCGGTATTTCTGATAATATTAATAATAATCATAAAAAAAAAAAAAAGAAGGATATAAGCTTATAATACTTGTTTTCTTTTTGTTTTTGCTCCCAAATGTTTAAATAACGTTGGAGCCAAAGTTCAGTCAGTCAATCATCCCATCCATGAAGGACCAAAGGGAAAAAAAGAAAATCTAAATGAAACAGGAAAGAAAACAAAAAACAAAAAAAAACATCATCATCATCATCACATAGCATCATTTCCCTCTTCTCTTTAACAACAAAAAAATAGTGCAACTTTTGGATAACTTTTCTTGTTTGTGTGTTGAATGTTAGAGCGAGTCACTCCCCCCCCCCCATCAGTTTGCTTCCTCGTGAACCTTGGCACTAAAAGATTTTGGGTTTTGTGAGTTTCTTGTTTTGTTGTGTTCTCTGCAAAGTCCTCGATTCTCAGTCCTCGCTTTTGTGCACAGATCCCGGTCCAAAAAAACCAAAAAAGAAGAAGAAGGAAAGAAGTTCCTGGGGACAGTGCTGTCGCCCGAGGAGAGAGAGGGCCGAACGAGAGAGAGAGAGAGAGAGAGAGAGAGAGAGAGAGAGAGAGAGAGAGAGAGAGAGGAAGAGAGAGAGAGAGAGGAAGAGAGAGAGAGATTCAATCTGTGCTAGCGGTGTGTTTCTTTCTGGGGAAGGAGGGGAAAGAAGTCTGGTGCAGAGCGAACGTCAGAAAGAAAACGACAGGAAACGCCTCTGGGTTCGTCTCTTTCCTCGTGTTGTAGCTCGGGTTGATATTAACTTGTGCATGGGAGTGGGGACATGACAGAGAAAGAGAGAGAGAGAGAGAGAGAGAGAGAGAGCATGTTAGAGAGACCACTGCTTACAGGGGATCAGAGGAGGGGGCGGGGTTAAAAGAGACAGTCTGGGGGGGTCGGCCCCTCCTCTTTTCTTCACACCAGGTCCTCTGGTTGGCCGTCCTTGGCCTTGGCAGGTACAATTGTGCTTTCTGATTGGCTCTGCTGCTGGATCGTCCTGCTCCCCGGCCCCCCCGGCCCCCCCAGCCCCCCCGGCCTCCCCACCCTCTGGTTATTGCTGTGCTGGTGTAGAAAGAACGCTGATCCGGGGTAGTGGCCCATCACCTCGCTGTACGCCGGCGGGGGGCCCTCCATGCGCCCGTGGCTGCTGGAGTTCGCTGCACTGATGCCCGAGTTGCTGCTCGGCGGCCTCGGGCCGCCCGCCCCCATCACCCCTCCGATGCCACCCCCTCCTCCGCCGCCCCCCACCCCTCCTAAGCTCCCGCCCCCTCCCATGTCGATCAAGTCACTGTCGTAGATGGTCCGGTTGGGCGGTGCCCGCACCGACTCGCGGTTGAGCTCCATCTGCTGCTCGGGGTCGCGCAGCTGCAAGGTGCAGGGCCCCTGGTAGGGCGGGGGCTCCTCGCCGTCCGACAGCGAGATGGTGGGCGGCAGGTCGATCTGGTGCTGCAGGTACGGGTAGGTGGGCTGGAAGCGGCTGAAGCGGTCGCGCTGCATGAAGGAGGGGGCGGTGAAGCGATCCCTGGCCTGGGGGGCGTATAAAACCTGGAAGGAAGACGAGAGGAAACAGATTTAGTCGAGTGAAGGAATGATCCACGAGATGTTCTGGACAATGAAATGTTCCCTTGGAAGGAACCACCGCTTTCAGGAGGTCAATAGTCTGACGACCTCGTTCCAATAAAACCAACCATAATGCAGTCGCCCGGTGTGAGGCTCCGTTTATACGACAAGGTTTTCCAGTGAAAATGGACGTCTGTTTACAACTGTGGTGGGAGCCACTGACAACAGCCTCCAAGGTTGAACGTTTCCATGGAAACGGGGGGGACGCAACTTTGACTGAGCTAACAGGAGAGCACCAGTCAATATTCTCGTTGAATTTCTCATTGAAAAAACACCCGTTAAAAACACTCATCAGGGATTAAAATCTTAACATGGAATATTGATAATTTCTTTAATATAAAGCAGGCATCTGCAACATTTACCCCCAGCAGAGACAACATAGCTCCGTCCTACCTAACAAGAACCAGACACTTACATTTAACCTTTTAAACTTGATTAACTTTGATATATCGCAACACTATTCAGAACAGAATTGGAGCTGGTCTCCATTGTGAAATGAAACCATAACTCAGGGAAGGTAATCTTTGTTTTAACTAATAGAAATCACTAAATGTTTAGTTCAAATGAACTGAGGCTCATCCCCGAAACATTCATTTGTAGAAATGAAGTAGAAAAGTTAAGTGAATTGATCAAGTATTTCAAAGATTTAACAGTTTTATTTCAGTCCTTTTCTTGATGTATTTTCCTCCCGGACTATTTGTGACCTTGCGTTTCTGTTTGCAGTCGCGTGTTGCCGCCGCACTCCGTCTCATCCATCACTCTCAGGACTTCAGTATTGACCCCATTTACAGCTGACCTTAGATTCTGCTGCTTTGATTGGATTTCAGTGGGACGCAGTCTGACCACGCAGACGTTCGGGTGTCAACGAGCCACTGAGGGATGAGGGCGGCCTGACGGGCGAGACCGGCTGCATGTTCGGGGATTCAATGTGACCGCACCGACTGACCAAATACCGAGTGAAGCGACACCAAACTTTTCAGAGCTCGTCCGCCCTGGATGAGACTGTCACTGCAGAAAACGTAGTAAAATTTAAGATGGACTGAAGATGGATAGGTTTAATTGTTTCTGAGGAAAGTGAAAACTTCTGCATTTACTTCTGGAAACTTCAAATGTTTCAAGTTCAAGCGAATCGTTTTATTTTTTTGTTGTTGCTTGTTTCGTTTCACCGCAGAGGGTCGGAGCGCACAGGGTGGATGACGATTTTGACGTCACGCGTCCTCTGCGTTTTACTTTCCCTGTCCAGCAGAGAACATAAGGCCCGTGGGCCAAAACCGGCCGTAAGAGGCTCCAATCTGGTCCCACCAAGCAGGACGGTTATAGAGGATTTATACAAGGTCTTTTTGGACATTTCACTGTATTTTGCATCAGCCGGTTTCATTGAAATTGACTTTATCTTGAGATAGTAATTATTTTCAGTACTAACTGCAAAAATATAGACAATTCCATTACATACACCGTGACCACAACAAAGAAAAACTTTCCAGTGTAAATTTAAAGGTTTTATAGTAATATTTTACAAGCCTGGTCCACTCAGGATGACCCTGGATTGTATGTGGTCCCTGAAGTAAATTAAATCTTATTTAATAATTATCTTGTATACATCTTATATACATGTGTATATATGTATTTACATTGTATACATCTTGTATTGGTTCAGTTATGCGCTTTTAAATAACCAGAACATATTTGGTCTTTGGTTGGTTCAATATCAACTGCTCCTACAATTTGTCCTCGTGACCCGTCCGTCCAAAGAGAGGACACCTGTCTTCAGGGGGCACTTGCTCTTGGATTTTAGGGCGTCCCTACATCAGAGTTTTTACTGTTCATAGAAACACTCATGAAGTTAATGTCTTCAGGCTTTTTGTTGAATGTTGGTTTTGGTCAATACAAGGCAGGAAATGATTCCTACTATATAACTAAATCAGCAATATATTGATCTAATTGTGCTGATGTGCTCACATTTTGCACAGTTTTCTAACAGGTAACTACTAAAGAGGATTTTGATGTTACAGAAATGTAACACGTGTTGTGGAAACAGAACAAAGTGGAACGTCTCAGATCCGCTCTTGCACGAGTGCAATGTGATTGAAAGAATGGGGGGGGGGGGGGGTACATTGTCCACTACAGCAGATTTTCACCTCAATTAACTCTTCGGACTGTGCGAGGCGTGTTCCGCTCATTCATTCCTCACATTTCTAGCCAAACTCCACACATTTGTGCTGCAGCGAGGCGTCATCAGAGGGAACTTGTTTCAATTAACCACCACTCTTTAATAGTCAACCCCCACTGATGAGGCAGACCTGGAGAGGAGGGGGAGTAAAAGATCGGGGAGGGGAGGGGAGAGAGAGAGAGAGAGAGAGAGCGAGAGAGAGAGAGAGAGAGAGAGAGAGAGAGAGAGAGAGAGAGAAAAGATTATAAAGAAAGGCGAGTGAGATAAGGAGAGGAGGAGAAGAAAGAGCCGTGGAGATAAAGAGAAGAAACAGAGAGCCGGAGACATAAAGGAGTAGGGAGAGAGAGAAAAAGATAGACAGATAGACAGACGGATGAAGGTGGGGTGGAGGGAGGAGGAGGAGGGGGAGAAAGGTGTGGAGCTGATAGGGGGAGCGGAGCGCAGCCGAGCAGGGCAGCTCTCAGACGGCTGTCTAGACAGTGTCAAGGGAGGTGTTGCTGATTAATGACGCACCAAAAACCATCCAACCCCCCGCCAACACCGCCACCACCCTCTGTCACACACACACACACACACACACACACACACACACACACACACACACACACACACACACACACACACACACACACACACACACACACACACACACACACACACACACACACACACACACACACACACACACACACACACACACACACACACACACACACACACACGTCCCTGCAGCTCTCAGCCACCCACGCCGGCTCTCTGGGGTTCGGTGGCTTTCAGCTCCGTTCACCAGCGCCTCTCCTCCCTTCTCCTCTTTTTCTCCAGCTTCACTTTTGTTTACATACGAGTTCTTCCTGTTATTCTTTTCGTTTGGCTCGGTGCATTAAATGAGAGGCCCTCCGGCCGCCTCCAGCCCCTCGGCACAGCCCCTCGTGCTCCTGCCCGCTAACGTGCTAATCGCTGGAGTTTTGGCGACGTCTCTGAACTCCCCGTGTTCTCCCGGCGCGCCCTCCCTCGTAAGGGGAAAAAATAAAAATAAAAATCCCCTCCATCTGGCACCGATGCCATTAGGCAAACAGATCACCAGTCGCGCCGAGTGTGCTGGCATTTGTTGTTCGGTCTCTGTGTTCACAAGCGTTTGAGGACGGGCCAATTTGCGATTCAGGACAGTGCCAGACGTACCCGGGCAAAGCACACCAGCTCCGATTCCTGAATGATCAAATATTTACAAGCGACCAAAATGCAAATGTCGGGATCTTTGTGCACCCGACGGCATTCCTGTAACCACAGAATGATTGTACAAGGGCAAGGCCTGATAAATAAGCCAACAAAGAAACAAAGGGAAGCAGCGAGGAGACAGAGACGTCTTTTATAACGGCGTGACTGAAGCATGGAGACAAGACAAGAGATTCACGTCTGCTTTGTCTCCGTCTCATTCCGTAATGGAGCTCCCTCCTTCTCCACACTGATTGTTCAGTGAGCCACGCTCATCATTTGCAAGTCATTTCCACAAACTCGCATCGTCTGAGTTATTTCATATCACACGAGCCGGGCCAGAAAAGGCCAATCAGGTTTGGCAGCAGTGCAGCTGAACGGCTTCACAGCGCCGGCAGTTTGTTTAACGGCACCAGAAGACAAAGAGAGTGCTTCCTGTAAAACATCAACGAACACAAACAAGAGAGCAGACTCATGGCACGTATCCACCAGGTAATGGAATCATCGAAAGGAGGGAAAAACGACAACCGTCTCGTCTTTGCTCTTCTGCTTCACAAGGTCGAGACTATATTTGGCTCTGTGCTCATCAAGCTGATGATATAATGAAGATCTGTGCTTCCAAAGCCTTTTTTCTACCGAGTCTAAATGACTGTTGACCCCTTTTGGACCGTAAAGCCAAAACCTGTCGGACACGCCCACTCTCAAAAGTAAACATCAGTTTCTTAGGTTCTTCATGGGTCTCGGTAGTTTTATAGTCGACAGCCACCGTAATAACAATCCAACTTGATCGTCTGACCGTACGAACATCCATGTTCTTCCATTGTTTATGTTTATAGCTCGGAGTGCTCGTGTGTAGTTTCATTACAAAAGCAACCAACAGCGCCAACTTGTGGCCTGACATGCCCACTCGGCCGTTTCCAGTGTTTCTGCCGATTCCGTGTAAACAGACTAAACAGGACACTTTTCTGAAAGGAAAATGCAAATCTGATGCGTTTTCACTTGACATGTTGTCGTGTAGGAGAGGCCTTATTCTGGAGACTTTGGGTTTGAGAGCCTCTGTAGCTTTAAATAGTCAAATGAGTCTTGACGGTGTCCAACAGTCGCCCCTTCACCTCAGTTTGTTTCGATGGTTATTCAAATTCATCGGGGCGACATTCCTTCTAGTCCACACCTTCTATACCTGAAAATATTCAACTTCTCTGGTGCTTTGGCATTTATTTTTAACGACCACGTTGCAAATCTCTGAAAATGTCTTGCGGATGCAGCATTTTCTAAAAGACTCTATCGTTGTTTAAAGAACAAAAACACAACTTTTCTGTCAGCAGAAGCACATTTGCTCTATGTATCATATTTACTGAATTCAACAGCTCTTTGCCAACAAAGTGCCCCTCTACTGCACCGTCATCTGCAGGAGTGAAGACACTATACCACACCACATGCTGAGTGGACCTGTGCCACCAAGAAGAACATGCAGTTTCATTTCAGGACACGCACCACCGACTCGCGGCCTGGCCGCTAACTATAGCCACCTTCATGTTTCTCCCGTTTCTGTGTGTATGGCAGCGTTAATTAAAACGTTACCGTCTAAATCATAACTGGAAATCGGAAAACAATACTGTTTCTAGAGGAGAGTCCTCATGGTGTGACTTGGACATCTTGTCCTCTTCATTCCTCTTTTCTCAGAGCTTCTCGTGTTGGTCTTGTGCTTCGTTGTGGTGATTGGAGGAATAACGATGAAATGGTGACTGGACTTTCCACACAGAGTTGTCTTCATCTGACACTAAGTGTGATGTGAGGAAGAGGAGTGATTGCGGCGGCTGTCTTACCTCCGAGGCACCTTGTCGAGAGCCACCGTCCGAAGGCCACAGACACCCATCCTACACACCGACACAAACAAAGATTAAGGCTAAGAATTAAGGGTACAGTGCGCAATATTGTTCAAAACTCTTTCTAAAAGGTTTCCATGTTAACTGGTGACCGGCTTCCTCGAGCGTCCCCTGTTCACAGCAGATGTTAAAAACCCTACCAAAACCCGTAGCGGTCCTGGCGAACGCCATTTAACCGCATTTCCATCAAAGTATCGTAGAACTTGTTTGGCTTGTGGCTGAAGTCACCAGTTAACAGGGGCACCAGTGAAACCAAAACACCGGCCAGTGAAGCACATCTTGACAATAAAGCACGCTCACAACAATTCACAGTTTGTCATATTAATAATTTGAGCTGAAATCCAATGTGGAGTTGTAGCTCCACTCTTGCAAATGCGTTTTCGTTCTGCATCAGGAGATACAGATTCTATCGAGGGTGATTGCTCGTGCATGACAGGGGAAAAGCTTTCATGACTCCGCCCAGGCCGCGGTGGTACTATATTGCAATGGAAAATGACCGAAGTCGAGTCGAGTAGGTACGAGTGGAAAAGCGCCATTATATTTGATATACTGGACCTTTAAAGACAAAGGACTGTTAATACACCCGTCTGTAGCTTCTCAACAGCTCCACACAAGCTTCAGAGAGATTTTGACGCCTTCAAAATATCAACAAATATACTAATCTGCTGTGGATATATTTCTTTTTAGAGATCTGTTTGAACAGTTAGGAACTATTTGACTGAAACAGCTGCAGAAACCGACAATCATGATGGCTTTGTTGTTTGTTTTTGCCTGGGATGTTTTTCTGATGCCAGACCATTATTAGGCTGATGAAACAAACTTTTCTACTTTAAGCAAAAAAAAAAAAAAAAGATGAAGAGCGGAGCGGGGGGAAAAAAAACACCTAAAAAGTAACAACTTAATGAGGACACAGAAGATGAAACGGCAGCAGTGAGAAACAATGCCTGATGGCTTCAAAAACTAAAAATCCTGCCCCGCTCGCGCGCGACGACAACAAAAGGCAGTCGGCTCCTGCCTTGAAAATAGGAGAGAAGTTACAACAAAGGAACGCGACTATCAAATAATTGCGGCTTCCCTTCGTCTGCATTTGACTCGGGGATCTTTTCTCAGACGGCGCAGTCAACAATATTTAGTGGGGGGGAAAAACATGAAAAAAAAGAAGCGAACATGCAGAAAGTCTGTTTCTTTATGCGTCTGTTCAGGGTGCAAAGGCCATCAGCAATTCTCTCAGAGAGCGCTCGCTTCCTCGGGGCTTTGTTAGCCTGTTGCTGTCTGATGTTGCATTTATGGCACTTTCTTCTCCCCCTTTGTGTTTGCTTCTCTGCGCATAACGCCGCCTTTGATTGGATGCTGCAGATCGCAGAGTGACAGGAGGAATGAAAAGAGACGAGATGTGGGATTAAACTAACTCAATGTAAACAACCTGAGCCGGGACCACCGGGCTGACAAATCACTTCCAGATGCAAGTTACAAGCTGAGCACAGAGTCATGTGCAGAGAGGACGAGATCAGGAAGCTGCTGGGTTCTCATCCCCCCCTGAAACAGTACATGATGATATGGGGCTTCAGAGTGAGGGGCCGGCCTGTCCTGGGGGGGACCAATGAAATGTCAGTAGCAGCAGCAGCAGAAAAAAAAGAAAAGAAAAAAAGACACACAATCTGGGGCAGTAGGCCTCCGTGTGATTGGCCAAATACGTTGAAATGCAGGTCATTGAAACATAATGAATGTCTGTTCAGTCAGTCTGGTGCGTAATGTACTTTGTGCTTGTTGATGTCAGGATGGATCTTCTAGAAAGAGCCAGACAAACACTACTAGGAGATAAATTACCTCACTGGGACAGAACTCATTTGTAGATATTTGAAAATCTTTGCATGAAAAACCTGGTTGGCAGGTCTAACCGCAGCCAAGAAGATTGCTGTCTGGCGGTGGAAACCTCCACATGACCTCCCAACATCTCATCGGCTGAGGAGCTTTGTGAACGTCTCATACATGAAACGTTCCTCAGCAAGGAACCACCATATCAGTGTGGACAATTCTGATATCTGACTTGGAAGACATTTTGTCAAAAAAAGCTGCTGATGTGAGCTGCTGCTGGTGGCGAGTGAATTTGGTGTTGGGGTGAGGGAGCAGAAGAGAAGTACGAAAATCTAAATTGTGAAAGTTTTTGTTATGATGGTTTCAGTTAAATCGTTTTTATTCTGATAAAAAAAATTAATGATGAAGAAATAATGTCTTGTTAAAAACAGACATTGCCTTGTTTCAGAAGGCCTTACTTCCATCTTTAGATGTCTACTTCACAACCTGCATGTTGCGCTTAGAACTCTCGATGTTTAAGTGCTTCAGAAGTCTGACTTGGCCTGCAGAGGTGAGCTCGATCAAAATACCTGTGATTTGAAATGTCATCAGGTACGGTCAGTATGTTTAGATCAGCATGAGTCACCATGAGGCTGAAAATCTACTCCTGAATCTGCCCACACCTGTACCGTTCTCCTATGCCATCCTAAACTCAACAAAAGCCTTATAAAACAGAAACACTTATAAAGATTGAAGGACAACTCATCTACGGATGAGAGTTCATTATTTTGTTTGAGAAAATAAATCCTCTACAATGCACTATTACATTATGTTATTTCTAATTGATGTTTTATATCTTTTTCATATATCTAGTATATGTCCATATATATTTAGTATAGTATCACACGGCTTTGTTTCTCTTGTTTACCATTCTCTTCATGTTTACCATTCTCTTAATGGCATTTAATGCTCTCTTACAAGTGCATGTAAATACATTTTTAGAAATTACTTTTGATGAAAGGCTCAGTTGGAAGCTGCATATAAATATCCTGAAGTCAAAATCAGTCAAAAATATTGGCATAATGTGTAAAACCAGGCCGGTATTAGATCAAAATTCATGCAACTTATTATATAACTCCCTCCTGGAGTGGAAATATGGGGGAATAATTATAAAACTAACATTACTCTTATTTTTTGTTTTACTTCAGAAGAAGGCCATTAGACTCATAAATCAAGCTGATTCTTATTTTGCTCCAACAATTCCCCTGTTTGCCGTGTCAAAGACGCTAAAAACACACAAAATTGTTGACTTTAATGTACTCGTATGTTTTTGTGTCAAATATACTTAATAATCCTTCCAAATGTGTCAAATACACTTTGAAATCCAACCCTTCAAATCAATAATGCTGAAAAAATGAATTGTGGACGAGATGTCCGGAGCCACATGGACGAGTTGTCCAGGGTTGCTGTTTTGCGGACGACTTGTCCATGCACCACTTATTCAAGTTATCTGCAGGTCCCGCTATGACTTTTACACGTTCCTGGACAATCCTGTGTTTTAAACTCCCTCCAGATGATTCTTTCATCTGCCAACCAGTTTCCGTAGCTTTTATGACCGATGGCGTCAAAGTGCATCTGACCGCATTCAGAAAGAAACTGCTCTGGTGGGATTCACTGGGGATATATGAGATAAAAATTAAATCAAAGAATATAAGTGTGGATGTTTGATTGTGACTACGCTTAAATTGTGAGAGGATTTGCGAGTATTCAGAATATTTTCCTTGATTGACACTTTTCCGGCAAAGATCAAATGTTTGATGGTCCAAATGTGTCTGGAATCCAGAATTTGCCTCGGGGTGTGTAAATGCAAGCATGTGTGTGTGTTTGTCCCAGAGTGTCAACATGTCAGCGTGGGGGCAGAGCCGCTGTCTGCTGTCTAGACGGCGCTGTAGTGAATTAAACATCAAGGCCTGACAAGAGTGTGGCTCGGAGGAAAACCAATTCAGCGAGTTCACCGCACAGACGGGAGCAGAGCTGTTAACACAGCCAGACCGGGACAAACCGGGAACTCCGGCCGGGCTGCAGAGGATGGAGCTCGCTCGGCGCAGCCCGGCTGGCAGCACAGTGGCAAAGCTTCAGCAACACACTCATGTAGCGCCACCGCGACCAGGCTGGGGCTTTCAGCCAGAACAGATGAACACACACAGTTTCAGTATCGCTTTAGATCAAATTGTTGCTGGCATGGACGCTGGGGGAACAGCACTGCCAGGGCAAGTCAATGCAACTCAAACAGTGGGACACACACATACGCACACGCACACACACACACACACTGACCTGCTGGAGGGCATGATCGTGCCTGCGGGCCTGGCTCTGCCTCGTGATGAAGGACCAGGTGGAGAGCTTGTAGTGGTTGAGCAGGCAGATGATCACCACCACCATCACCGTCATCACCACGATGATGATGACGATCTGAACAAACTCCAGTTCAGCTGCACAAACACACAAGAGAAGAGGGTTAGTGTCAAATCCACGGACGACACGCTTCGAGAAAAGAGCGAGACTGAAGACTGAAGCAGCGCTGTGGGTTAGGAGGATACATTACACTTACATTAGGACAGAACAAATACAACCAGAGGATGTTTTACATTGTAATTACCGCTTTTGTAATAAAGTCATAAGAAAAACGGCGCAAAATGGAACTTTGCAATGGACACTGTTTCCAACGCGTTGCTGTGTAGAGGTGAAATGAAAATACATTTTCACTTGAAACGTTGTGTAACGTGGCCTAACTAAAGATCGCCATGGCTGAAGCCAAACATCACCAGACAGGCCTCACACAGTTATAGTCGACATCTAATGACTTGGATTGAAGGAGAAAGCAGTAAGATAAAACACACACAGGCGCAGGGAGATTATGGAAACGCCACACACTGTGACCACGACACTGTGACCACGACACTGTGACCACGACACTGATGCACTGCTTTGTGCCTCGGTACAGTCAGAAGATTGTCAACAATCCTACTTATGTTATTTTCCTACAATTCATTCATTCATTTGAGTGTATTCCTAAAGTTGTGTATTTCATCTTCAAAAATATAGTTTTTCCTACTTTTAATCATATTCTTAACATTTAAGGCTTCTGTGTATGCGTCTTATTGAATGTATAACTATTATTTGTCAATATTTTGTCTTGATCTCTTTACATAGTGTCCATATCTCAAGCATTCTCGCTATTTTTTTTAGCTTTATTATTCTCTACATTCAAACCTTATTCTCATCTATTTGAAAAATATTATCACGTCATTGTTATTATTTTTACTTTATTTTCTGCAATTCAATCAGATTCTCAAAATGTGAACTGGAATAACAAACAAAGCTCTCTGTATGTTGTCCTCTGATATGCCTCCCCCAAAACACCCCAGAGAAATCACTGCAACTCTGGCTTGACTTGAAACATCAGAAATGAAGCTCCAGTGGTTTGTTTGTGCCGTAAAAATGGATTCTGTCATTAAAATTGTTGCTGCTCCGTTATGTCATTTACAGCTCGTCTAAAGCGACCAAACGGTTGTTTTCCTTGTAGCTGCTTCAGTTTTCAGAATACTCCAAATAGTTCTTGTGAAAACCCGACCGCGTCGCCTCAGTCACACTGAAACAGCAAATTCATTGGTCGTGTTGTTGATTGAAAAAAGCCCCATTTAAAACACAACTATGTGATCCTGACTCCATTTAATGAGTTGGTGGTAAGATAAAGATCATGAAGGGAGACTCGTGTAGAGGCCTTCCGCTACTGTTCTGATGAGGTTCGACCAGCAGGGGGCAGCACAGGTCAACCTCTGGGCCGGTGGGTGTGTGTGCGGCTTCCTTCAGTACAGAGCTGCCCGTGTGTGTGTGTGTGTGTGTGTGTGTGTGTGTGTGTGTGTGTGTGTGTGTGTGTGTGTATGTGTGTGTGTGTGTGTCAGGCTGAGGAGCTGTACAGACGAAAGCTTTAAATCAGAGCCGAAGATGAGTGTGGAGACTGCGGTGTCTGTCCCAGCGTACAGTGCTTCCTTTGTCCAGACGCTGAATAACCGCCGTGTTTTCTGACCGAGGCATCAGAGCTGATCTGGGATGACCTCCCAGATCGGGGCACGGCGAGCAGACACAATGATGGCGGCCTTACAGTTACGTACGTCGGCCTCTTGTTCATTGTTTGTCTTTGGTCCTCTCACTCCCCCTAGAAGCCCTACACCCCCATTGCTCCACCCGTCTTCTCCTTGGACTCCCTTCTCCCGGACTCTGCCCGCCTTTCTTCAACCTCTCTTCCTCCACTCTTCTCTCACCCACCATCATTCCTTCCCTGGTTTCTTGCTCATCGTCTCCCACCGTCTCTCCACCTCTGCCTATCACCCTTCCCTCTCTCCTTCTGCGATCTGAGGCTCTTTTGTTGCGTGTTGTCAGTCTGAGCAGAAGTCTTGACCTCTGGTGCTGGCACTCAGTCTGACCTCTGACTCACACACTTACTCACTGCTCGGACATTCATGCATTTTTCTGCGTAACAGTTTGTGCCCTTGCAGCGCCGCAAGAACAAATGGCACCATGTAGCCTGGGCGGTTTGATCCACGGTGCCTCTACATGGCAGACATCTTCTCCACGGAGCTCTGGGCCGTGTTGCCTTGGAAGCTAAATGGGTGGTTTTGACAGGTGGGAATTGGGGTCACGCCAAGAAAATCCAAACAAGAAAAAAAAATTATGCGTTACGAATTCCTGCAGAAACATACTAGAAGACCAGAAGAAGCAAGCATTCCAGTTCGCCGGAGCCTTTCCCCGTCTTCCCAGACTGGGTAATCCTCCCTGGCTTAGTCGTC
Organism: Lipophrys pholis; assembly: GCF_963383615.2. Classification (NCBI taxonomy): domain Eukaryota; kingdom Metazoa; phylum Chordata; class Actinopteri; order Blenniiformes; family Blenniidae; genus Lipophrys; species Lipophrys pholis. Next base: position 6,762,173 of record NC_137639.1, on the reverse strand, counting down.
TGCATTAGGGTGGGTTAAAGTCGAGCCTGAGCTGAAACGTAAACCTACCCAAACCTGCCCGAGCTCCTCCACCACAGCAGCCACAAGGGAAGGGCGGGGCAGGACTGAGACGAAGCACACGGCCAACCATCAGAAAACCACAGGGTGGGGAGGGGGAAGGGGGGGTGAAGCAACAAAACCTAAGCCAGTAAAACCAGCCGACAATAACCAGCAAAGAACCCAGGAGGTGCTTTCAGCAACGTCAAACAAGCTCTGCAACTTTCCTTTTGTCAAGCCCAGAGTGATGAGTGAGAAGGTAAAGCCACTGAAACCCACCCCAGTAAAATTAAGCAACATGGACACTTAAACCCTCTTTGAAACAATTACCTTCACACGCGCTATTGAAGTTGAGAACGGCGGCCCAACCCCTTTCTCACACAGCACACTGGAGATTTTCATCGCGTTTTTAACTATGTCTTTCCCCTGGACCTTAACAAGGAGGACTGAGGAGAGTGCAGGTCAAGAGGAGGACCCGTGGAGGACATGAGGAACGGTTCCATCTGGTTCCTTCAGGTCTGTGCCACCGCTTCCTCAAGATCTTTGACTTGTGAACCCTCAAAGTCAAGCGATGCTTACTCATGCCCCCTCGTCACAAAGCGAGAGCAGATGCCATCCGAAAATAAAAAGATGATATTCAAGACTGGCTGCAACATATCATGGCTGCCAATGCGTCCCACAACTATTCAATCTGGGTGAGTTGCTGTATGATCAGGATGAGCCAGTCAGGCGAACTCTGCACCATCGTCATGACAAGTTATAAACCGTGATCAGAGATTGATGACCTTTATCTCACAATTCAACAAATACCAGCAGGAATCCACAAGATGGTTTTGGTGGTCCACCAATAAATCAGGCAAAAAGACGACTCTTGTTCAGTCTGACATTGCAGGGGGGGAAATGAAGACTCATTCGTGCAACGCATTTTTTTTTTTTAGTTCACAATTGTAAATGTCCCTTATGCAGATCAGTACTAGACAGAGTGCCTAGAAACGTTGTGATGACTAATTCATGATCTTAAGGGACCAGTCCCAGTATTCACAAAGCATCATGAGGCTAAAAGTAGCTCTTAGAGACGTCACTCTTAAAAAATGTTAGAACTCCTTGAATTTCAAGATTTTTCTTAAAATTTTCCCTTACAAAGATAAAAGTAATTCACAAAGCATCTTAAGCCCCAAGAGAAGGTGGAAAACCATTAAAAGGAGTGGGGAAGACCTTTAAGAAGCCTAAAAGTAAGACAAAGAGAAAAGAAAGATGTTCTCTGTTTGTTTAACGATTTAATGACACGCGACAGGAATAATGTCTTTGTTGACCTCATCAGGGATGTGCTCACAGCACTGCCCTTCTGTCCAGTTGGGCTTTCTACTTCTTCCTTTGGTATCCATTCCATTTGTTGTTGTCATCATTCTGCCAAATCAAATCTCTTTTTAAAAGAATCACAGGAATTGGTGACGCTGCGTCCGCGTCCACCATTAATATCATAAACATTAAGTGGTAATAAATAACCAGCGTGGACAGAAAAGATAACAATAATCAAATGTAATAATCGGCATGTGAACAAGGTAAGTTTCATCATCATCAAATAATTTTCATGATTACACATTTTTAATAAAGCCCAAGATATTTGATCGGTTCATTTTAACAGCAGCACAGAACGCTTTTTCTCTGTCTTCCATTCTCTAACAACCAATCACAGCTGACAGCAGACTGCATCATACGTAGCGACGGGGTCGACCACACCTCTTCACTAAGTTTCTAAGTTTCTATTAACTCCTTGCTCAGAGTTGCTTTTAGAAACTTCCTGAATCACTTTGAAGCTAAGATTCCCCGTTAGGAATGTTTAGGCTGTTAGGAGCTCTGAGAGACTCCGAGACGCGTCGTGAATACGGTCACATATTTCCATTCATCTGTTCAACTGAGCAAAAGTAGACAAATTAATCTCAAGGTAGAAAATTCAGGTTTTATGAGAAATCATTTAAAGGTACGGCACTGAAATGTGGATCAAACTATAAATGCAAATAACTTTGACCATTTTGCGCGCGTACACACACAAGGCCCGGAGCTGCTGGGGCGCCATGGCAGCGACCTGGCGCGCGCACGCACGCACGCGCGCGCGCACGCACGCACGCACGCACGCACGCACGCACGCACGCACGCACGCACGCACGCACGCACGCACGCACGCACACACGCACACACACACACACACACACACACACACACACACACACGACGTGGTCACCCTCCAATGGCGTTCATTGTTTTGCCCAGGGACACTTTGAAACACAGACAGGTGGAAATCAGACCACTAACCTGGGGCAACTGGATCCACAGCCGCCCCACTTTTATTGAGGCCAACTCACAGGAAGCTGCGGTGGATCCTGAATGCTCACAAGTACTCCAGAAAGTCTGCTTAATGCCAATCCTCTCACCGTTGACAAACCCACACTGCTTTCATCACTGAACCAATAAACCTGTAACCCAACAGCTTTTCAAGACAAACTTACGATGGTACTGGAGTTTGGGCAACTGTCACATTGATAGATTGGCATCAAGTGATAATTTGATCGTTTTCAGAAGCCTTGAAAGACATTGCAATAAAACCTGATACCTTATAATAACAGCAAAGTAAAACAGGCCAAATTACACAACTTACAACGACAAGGTCATAAATCCATCCTGCTGTGGGCGAGTGCTTGCTCCGGTAATAGGGGTTAGGTAAGATAGTCGGGGTGAACCAATCACAGCCAGAGTAAGGGCGAGACACGTCTTCATTACCATAGAGAAGTAGACATTGAGGAGCTGCTCCTGTTTCTTTTCATTGTTCACTCGCTTCACTTCCTGTAAATTTACACCGGAGTTACGACGAGGAACGATCTTGGCGGTTGGAGGCGATTACCAGTCTTCGCATAATTACAGTCTGTGACCAGTTTATTTGTCTTTAAAACAGCAAACAGAGTGTCTTAAGCAAACCATCTCTTGGGGTGTCGCAGTCCCCGGGTAGGGAGTCTCCGCCCTCGATTAAAAGACCAAATGTGTTGGAAAGGCGCTCCGTTACCAGGCTGCTCGTTTCATTTCAGCCACTACCAGCCCGGGCCTGTGCGCTCACCACAGCAGCCACAGGGAGGGGAGGCTTTCATTCAGAGAACTGTATTCTGGGAAACTAAGTCGGCCGGGCCCTTCTCTAAGCCGACTGGATAAATATCACACACTCTTGCCTTCTGCTGTTGTAAAAGCCACACAAACCAGACTGCCCGACTCGGCGCTGGCGTACTTCTTCTGAAGTACAGGCGGGGATGTTTTTACAGCTCAACTTCATGTTTTTACAGTTCGAGCACAAAAAAAAAAAAAGAAAAGAAAAAAGAAAGAAAAAAAGAGTGCGATGGCTGCAGTCATGGTCTCTCTGAACGTCGGGGAGGAAGGAAGTCGGGGAGGAGTTGAGGAGGAACGCAGGAAGGAAGCGAGGAGGAGGAGAGATTCAATAAGAGAGGGAAGAGTGGGGAGGCCTATCCTGCCTGAACCCCAGTATCCACCCATGTTCACAGGCTCCAGGAACACAGTGTACGAGTACGGGCTGCCTCGTGGGCCAGAGAACAGTGTGTGCTGGCAGTCTGCATTACCAGCACCAGTCTGATGTTATTACAACAGTAATCCACTTGTCAAAACAATATCAGCCCGGCGTCTGCAGCACCCTTATTCCTTCAGCAGGCAGATTCATTTGCATCGCAAGCCAGGCGTCCTCTCCTCTTTTTCTTTTTTCCACAGAGGCCGCAGAGTTTACGGAAATCATGTGAAAGTGACCAGACCACAACTCAAGTCTTTTAACAGCTGGACAATCACTGTCAGTGCTTTACCAGACAAGGGCCTCGGCGTAATCTGAAAAATGTACAAGACGCCTGTACCCTCACAGTGAGAGAGTAACAACTGAAACAATCTACACTCTACTGTCTTTTTCAACCTTTTCCAAACAAATGTGCTTTTTTTAAATGGACAATTTACTTCTAAGAGAATCAGAGTCATTTATTCGTGTCACTTCCCCAGTACATCACAGTCTTCACAGAAGCACGACTCTGCACGAGTCAGCGTCTAAATAAAAACAACACAATTATCCCTAGAAAATTCAAATGAATCAGACAAAAAAAAGGGACAAAACCTCCTTTTTGCTGAGCCCCCGACTGCGCAAGACTTCAGTAAGTGTTTGGAAAAGCTGCACAATCTTCCTGCAGAAAACCACAAGGAGTCCCTCTATCGTCCAAAGTTATCTACTGTGACAAAACTATTAAGGCGGCTCAGAAAGCTGGCGTCGAGCATTTCTCAAACACCACAGCGGAGATCCACACAGCCATCGTCTATCCTGCGTTGTTCAACATAGGATGCAAGACGCTCGGGACGAGCCAAGATGACTATGGTAGAAAGGCAGAGTATCGATACGAAGCACCAGTCCGTCTCAGAGAGTTTAGCGTTTCCGCAAAACGGATCATTTCTTTAAACTTTGGGAAAAAGTGAAATTTTCAGAGGCTTGGAGGAGCGTTGTCATGTAACCAGACGCCCGAGACGTAACGACAGTTTTCCGTTTTCACTGGAGAACTTTAAATGGGGCCTCGGAGACAAACAAACAACATACGGTAACAGAAACGTTCACACAGCGTCTCCGAGCAGGCATTTTTAAATGTCTTGTTTGTTGTGACCACAATTCCAAAAGCATGAACATCATGTGAGAAAATGGCAGCACAAACGGAGCTTTTTCTTTAAAAAAAAAAAAGTAGAAAAATGATTCCCTATTTGGGCTGAATTGCCCATTTTTGAGAACAAGATGTAAATTTTCCAGCATCTATTTTTTGGTGTCAGTCAACGGGAAAAAAGTGAGTTTGTAGACAGGAAATAGATTGATGTATCGGCCTGTGGTTGGACACACAGCAGCTGCCACATTTTAACAAGCCAAACACTAAAAGCATGATGGGTAAACAGCACGGGGCGAGAGAGGGAGAGAGAGGGAGAGAGAGAGAGAGAGAGGCACACACACTGACCCAATGGCAACCTTTTGACCTGTGTGTGTGTGTGTGTGTGTGTGTGTGTGTGTGTGTGTGTGTGTGTGTGTGTGTGTGTGTGTGTGTGTGTGTGTGTGTGTGTGTGTGTGTGTGAGAGAGAGAGGGGGAAACAGAGAGAGCGAGGCCACAGGGAGGTCAGACAGTTCAGCTGACCTGTGGATAAACAGAAGCCATCAGACACACAGCCGAGCCGAGCCGAGCCGAGCCGAGCCGAGCGATGCTATCAGAGCACAGCACCGTCCGAAGACCGACTGACGTACGGGCACCTTCAAAAGGTCAATCCGCTTCATTCTTCTGAAGAAAACGCTCGTCTCAAAAACGCTGATGGGTATTTTCCAGAGCGGGCGAGACGCTGCGTTTCAAACGCTTTTCTTTATTTTCAGCCAATAAAACCAATTCTGCCTGGGTGGAGATATTGCACTCTGACGGATAATACAATTTGCTGGAAGCTGTATTATACCAGGGGGTTTTCAAAGAGTGTGGAGGGCAAATATGAGAGGTCAGGGTAATGCCGTTTCCCAGCATGAGTAATCACTTTAAATTTTGGAGAAGTCGTGATGAAAAAAACAAAACAAGTGGAGGATAAATATCTTTATATACTGTAAAAGAAAACACATTCTGAAACTGAATTTATGGAGAATAATTAAAATCTTGGCTTCCTAAGGCAGTTCCAGTCTATATACCATATATTCTTATAAATATGTAACTACAGCATGTTTTAATAATTTTTTTATGGAACCCTTTAGCCATTAACAATGATTATATATAATGACAAAAACACAAGACAGGATTCGATTAAAATCGTTTTTTATCCGACATGATATCAATTAAACATACAATTATGTTGAATATTGCAATATCATCTAATGGGATCCCAGTTTTACCAGATGGAACTGCACCACGTTTCTTTCCCACCTTTTAGATCAAGAGTTGAAGCAGGGCCATTTGTTGACTTTGTTATTCTTTGATTTTTGTGCTATTGACCTCTGACCTTCTGTCACCAGTCATGATGTAAAGATGTTAAAAAAAAAAGGAATGAAATCCAATCCCTGGTCAACACAATCTGGGGCGGTATGGCTCCACCTGATTGGCTAAACATGTTGACAAACAGAGTGTGAATGCCCACTGCATGGAAACGTCAATTATTGCAGTTCTCTAAACATTGCAAATGCTGACATTGACGATATGTTTGCAGGCGGTTTCGCCCGTCTCTCACGCGTACAAGTTGGGTGTCTGTTAGGAGAACTGAATGCAAAGGAGTTGCTCACCAATGATCAGTTGAAGTCAGGCTGTAAACATCATTCCAGTCACTGAAGCTGTACTTCCACAAAAAATGTTAATTCAAGGACAACAAAGTCAGTCCGAGGCCAACGTTTCCCGATTATTTCTTTTGGGCTTTTTGGGATTAGTTTATACATCAATTGATTTGAATGAGGATTTTTCAATGATTTAAACAAATTCTTACACAGATGTATTTTTAAAAAGTTCCCCTGGGTTCTTTGAACTCACAAGCATCCAGTCAGTTTATCTGATGAATGAACTTTCAGAATGCTCAGAAACTGTACTGCACAAGTATGTTGAAGCAGAGAACGGTTCAACATTTTTTTCCTGATTAAAACCTCATTCATTTTGACCGATTAGACCAGGCGTTCTCAATCCTGGTCCTGGAGGGCCGGTGTTCTGCACGTTTTAGGTTTCTCCCAGTTGCAACACACCTGAATGTAATAAGGCCTCGTTACTTGGCTTGATGATGACGTCAACATCAGATTGAGGTGTGCTGAAGCTGGGAGAGAGCTACAACATGCAGGACACCGGCCCTCCAGGACCAGGATTGAGAACCCCTGGATTAGACTATGAGACAAGAGACAATCTTTTATGAATGTCAGTCAAAACGATGGACAGCCAGAACGTTTAGCAGGATCTCTAGGTTGAAGGGCTGGACGCTGGTTTTATTGGCTTTACGCACCAATACTATAAAGTGATGTGAGCATTACAACATGGAAGATAGGCCTATTAAAAATGAAGGAAATCTGTCTTTGTGCGATGCACTAGCGGTGTACGATCAGCCGCAGAGCCTTCCAAACCTTGGGTGTGCTAACGCTGTAATATCCACAGTAGATTCATTTCTGCGGCCAGCAAGAAACAGTTAACGGTGAGAGAAACTCACTCCGATGACTAATGAGGGCGTACAGGCCCGGCCTGTTCGGCCCTGAAATGAGAATCAGGCTAATGGCTATCTATAGAGACAGTGCACACTCTGCTGGGGCCTCTAACATTGTTATTGCTCAATAAAGTTAACATTTGAGCTCGGATGACCTTAGACGCTTCCGTGAGAAAACGCGTTTAGTTTGCACAAAGGAGCGAGCCTTTTGTCCAGAACCATGAGAATGCATTCTGTGATGCAGGTTTGAAAGTGGATGTGTGCTGACAGTACAGAGTCTGAGCGTGCAGGGACGAGGACGGAGAGGAAGGGGGGGGGGGGGTGGGGGGGTCGGTAGCTGCTTGCTAATTCAGAGTCGGAGAGCTACTCCCACCAGCACAGGAAATGCCTTTTCTCTCTTTCAGATAGAAGAGAGCTTCAGCTGTCATGAATCCTATTCCTTAGCAGCCAAATGTAGCGGCGCGCAGTCCCAGAGCTGAAAGCAGCAGTTTATGGGATCTGCAGGAAAGCGCAGCAGCGACTGGGGTGCGGCTCGGGGAGGTGACAGGACAGCAGAAAACAGATGGCGAAGACACCCGAGTCTTCTCGGATTCTCCGAGTAGAACAAAAGCAGACTGTGGAGACACGCAGCGCATGCATTAAATTCACTGAACACGAGCCAAAGCTCCTCGCTATGAAAACAAGGAGGTAGACGATGGTGCAGAAGCCGCAAGGCTCTCTGAGAATGTTCAGGAGTCTTAACGACTCCGAGGAAGGGCATCAGTGGAGGTTACAGCAGACTGTGGTGATGCTGGAAGTCTGGACGTTTACCAGCATCCACATTATGAAAAAGACCAGAGGAGCAGCAAACACAGAAACATTGAGGTGTGAAGGCCAGGATGTTCTCACCAACCTGAACAACACTGGGTTATTTGGAGCTATGGAGGACTACTGGGTGTGTCATTGGAGATGGTGACCATCTCTTGCACATCAACATCTTTTAAAACGTACATACACAATGAACTTTCTTATTAATCTGCACAAGGAAGTGGCCTAAAACTACAGCAGGCTTGTAGAGTGACTTCTCAGAAGCCTAACATCTGCATCTTACAACCTTTCGGCTCATGAAGCACCTCAAGATTCTGGCTCTGATTTCCCAAAACATCATGGTGAAGCCAATCGTGGAGAACCAGCAGACTGACTTTGAGGTGTTGTGGATCACCTCTCCGCTCTTCAACATTACAGTGAAGCCAAACACGCAAGTCTCGCAAACCAACAAATTAAAGACTCTTCATAAAAAGTCCTAGATCATCAGGACCTGCTTGTGACTTATGGCGACTCCCAGCTGGTCCTGCACCCGAGGGTGGGAACATTAGTCTAGAGCACGGGTGTGAAACATAAGAGCTGTGGGCCAGAACCGGCTTGCAAGAGGTTTCAATCTGAGAAAACATAGATTTAGAAAAAAAAATTAATAAAAAAATGTGTAAGAGTAGAAAACACAACACCGAGACCGGAGCTGAGATATCAATGAAACGCTATCAAAGTAGCCTCAAAGCCATGTTGTCACGGTGAGTTCGTAAAAATTACCCATAATGCAACAGCTAGAATAGAAGATTATTTTTTGACATTTCACTGTATTTGGCACCAGAAGGTTTCATTCAAATTCGCTTTATGTTGAGATTGTAGTAATTTTCTGCCGTAATTGTGAAAATATAGACATGTTCATCCTGTATACTCTGCGCCAAAACAAAGAAAAACTTTAAAGTTTAAAGTTAAAGGCTATTATTTCACTATTTTACCAGTCCGGCCAACTCGGGATGTAAATTGGCCTGAATGTGGAACCTGAAGTGAAATAAGAGCCTCTTGCATGCCAGTGCTGGTCCCCGTGCCTCGTGTTTGACACTTTTGAAGATGTGACACAAAACTGAAATATTCTCTTATTAAGTGTCACGTGTGTCAAAACTCAAAATGCAAAACGAGCGTCCCGTGTACAACGAGTATCTGTTGTGCGACACAAGTGTGTTTATTTCCATGTTTAGTGGAAGCTGCAGGGAGCCACCAGAGAGGCTGCAGACCCCTGCTCTTCACAGATATCTGCCTTCTGCGGACACTCAAGTGGAGACGCTGCAGATGACTGCTTTCCTGTTTCCTGCTGCTCATCTCAGCCGTTTGAAAAAAATCTCATTCTCAGTCGCACCTGGCAATCAAATCTGCACCCGACACTTGTGAAACGCTGCGCGACTGCATCCGGCATGACTGGTAACGGAAAGTGCTGTGTCACTGTAACAAACAACATGGACTCGGAGTGCTCTGTGTCTGACGAGCGAACGAATGAACCAGCGAGCGGGCGAGAGCAGCCATAAGAAGCAAATGTGCATGCTAATATGAAGTGGAGGGAGGAAAGATGAAAATAAAAGTGGCTTTCTTTGCTCAGACTGGCTCGTTCTTCTTCTGCTGCCCAGCTAGAGGCCTGCTGAGTTCACAGCCTGCTGCCCACCACACCGGGCCCACACACACACACACACACACACACACAGCCCTGTCTGCTGCCACTGCCGTTGCTATGGTAATCCTTGGGCACGGTGCCGTGATCAACAAGGCCCGGAGCTGCTGGGGCGCCATGGCAGCGACCTGGCTGGCACACACACACACACACACACACACACACACACACACACACACACACACACACACACACACACACACACACACACACACACACACACACACACACACACACACACACACACACACACACACACACACACACACACACACACACACACACACACACACACACACACACACACACACACACACACACACACACACACACACACACACACACACACACACACACTGCTAGGATGGAAGGAGGCGAGGAAGGAGAGGAAGCCAGTGCGCATATAAAAAAGAAGAGTTCAGTAATGAAGGACCAGAGTTGGATGAAACAAGGTGCACGCACGCACACACACTGCTGTGCCTCCCTTGGGAGATGTGTGCAGTGTAACGTCTAGACGGCTGGTATCAGCCAGGAAGCAGCAGTGAAACAGTCTGGTGTGTGTGTGTGTGTGTGTGTGTGTGTGTGTGTGTGTGTGTGTGTGTGTGTGTGTGTGTGTGTGTGTGTGTGTGTGTGACACAGCATGAAGTAGATATCAGCCTAGTTACAGCCCCCCCCCCCCGCACCACAGTCAGTCAGTCTCTCCATGGAAATAAATGAACTAGTTTAGTGCTGCTTAACCCCGAGGAGAGAGTGTGTGTGTGGGGGGGGGGGGGAGGCTGTTTATGTGTGTGGGTACGAAGCCCATTAGACAGGTATCGCCAAGCCAGGGACGAACTGACGACGCCATGCAAGGAGGGGAAACGATGGAAGAGGACGTGGCTGATGAAGGAGGAAGGATATAATGAGTGTGTCAGAGAGCGAGAGAGAGTGAGAGAGAGAGAGGGAGAGAGGGAGAGAGAGACAGAGAGACAGAGAGACAGAGAGAGAGAGAGAGAGAGAGAGAGAGAGAGAGAGAGAGAGAGAGAGAGAGAGAGAGAGAGAGAGAGAGAGGCGGGAGGGAGAGGGGTGCCAGACATGCTATGGGGACTGAGGGCAACAAGAGAACAAACAATTACAGCTCTGTCTCTTTCCTCTCTCTCCCCTCATCCCTTCTTCCTCTCCTCCCGCTCACACAGCAGTGCAGGGGGAATCAGACAGCTCCGTCTCTGCTGCACCACAGAGACTAAAATGGGATTACAGAGCAGGAAGCCTCTAACTTGTGCAACGCTTTAAAGAGGCAACGCTCTCCTTGCAGCCGGCTGAAACGACAAGAGCCGAAATAGGGCGAATCACATTTGATGACCGGGACTTGACGGGTAGGGGCAGTTTACGAGAGCGGGGGCAGGTAATCGGAGAAACTGATTAAATATAACATACAGGAAGGATGAGTAATAATGTGTCACTGGAGAAGAAAGCTATAAACACGACATGTTGGGTTGATTACTAAGGCTAAAACGAGAATACTACATCCTGTCATGCTCTCAAGATGACAGAACTTGGTGGTGAGCGCTTTGGATGCATCGACATTTCTGAGTTGGATTCAACAGGAATGAAGAAAAAAAAATGCAACATGTATGATAAAGTCCAGTGTCAAGGCGACAGTATACTACTGCGTATACAGTACATCGGACAGTGTGAAGTAGTTCACCGGCATAACACTAGGGGGCATAACTGTGTGAAACTTGGGAGTGTTTATTTTTCATTATGAGCAATATGGCACAAAGATCAAGAGTAACTGCAAATTTTAGCTTGGGGTGTAAGCCAGCACACGGTAGTGGCGAGCTACAGGCTCGCTTCCTGCACGCCGTCGTTCATATTATCGGAGGTGACCAAAGCGTTGTGGGCGGCGCCAAAACCAGAATGTCCCTGGCAATTTCACAGCTTTACATGTACCACACCATCGTCTGGGTCACGTGGATGTTTCTTGACTGCGTACTACCCTTTGCGTTCTGTGCTGCGTCGAATGTGTAGACCAGTGGCGTCAAACACTTTTTAGTTCAGCCGCCACATTCAGCCCAATTTCATCTTCAATGGGCCCGATAGTGCCGGAATAATCTTTAAAATTAAACTTTAAAGTTTTAAATAATATACGCGATGAAAATATTTATATTTTATTATTATATCTTTGACACCACTGGCGTGGATAGAAACTGCGTGTTGGGCGCTGCAGAGGATCCTGGCTACATATAGTTGTAGAAATTAGGCTTAGAAACCATAACTGCACTGAAAAGAGACGGTTTGAGCTCGGAAATGCTTCAAACTACAAGGCGTTACCTTGACTGTCTCTGTGTTCTTACAGCAACAAACTCCAGCTTTGGGTTTTAGGCGTTAGCTCCAAAATCAATGATCGATGATATCCAGGATTTGTAGTCAAGTACTGGGGCACCACAGTGCAAAAGCAGTAACATAAATGTTGAAATAGGAATGCTGAAGCCCCAAGAAGAGCAGTAAGACCTCCGCTGAATAGTGAAAGCCACGACGCAGACAGCGCCGATCCGCCGCTAAAGAAACATTCAGCCGAGCGAAGTCAGTCACTCCTCCGAGCGTCTCAATCGTCTTGCCATCGTTAAACATGAAGCACAAAGAGAAAACATGCTTTCCCTCACAGATAAACACCTTCGTGTGTCGTTTCTATTTATTGAAACTCAGGTGGTCATTTCCCAATACTCACAGCTCTGAGACAAAATGAGAAGGTTATTTGAGGAATTCTTAAAGAAGCAGCTGCAGGTTTAATTCCAGGCACATTCTGCTTGCTCCACTTGCGTAATCCTTTCAGACTCGGGTAGATTTGTGAAGAAGAGCTGCAAACTGGGAGGGAAGTTAAAACGTCTTTACCGCAGCATCGTGAGGGATAGGTTTTAATTTAGATTGTTAAAGGCACCCAGAAGCACACACACAGCTCCGGCTGAACGTAAAGTTTTCTGTGGGTCCATCACATGAACTCCTCACTTTGCGTCGCGGCCTGAAAGGTCTTTCCCGCATTTCCTTCCAAACGGAGATCAACTTTGATTATTGCTGATGTGGGCCTGAACGATGAGACCCGGTGCTGAGCCGGCAATAAATCTCCACTTTCCACTGGTGGAAAAGGACTAACGTAGCCATATCATCCCCATCTGCATGAATATAACATGACCGCAGATAGGAGGATCTCAGGGCTCTGTGATAACGCATCATGAATATTACACTATAGTCTAATATTATCAATATTCAGGTGCTGTAATATTCATGTGCGGTGCTGGAGCGGAGAGGAGGGCCCGCGGTGCTAAAGGATTCATTGCTGGACATGCCACTTGTCTCGCACACGCTCTGTACCACCCCCCCAACACCGCCCGCTCGCCTCCCCCCAGGGTCTCTCAGGTGTGTGTATGTGTGTGTGTGTGTGTGTGCATTATCAGAGCCAGACAGACAGGATAGCGTCTAGACACCCTCCTCACCCTCCCCCCCGCTGCCATAAAGCCAGACTGACTCCACTCTCTCTGAGTGATTGAACCAGACTGCAGGGTCAGGCTGATGTCAGGGAGGGTGTGTGTGTGTGTGTGTGTGTGTGTGTGTGTGTGTGTGTGTGTGTGTGTGTGTGTGTGTGTGTCTTGCTGACCAAGGGTCAGTCGGGGTCAGTGTGTGTGAGTGGTTGGATTTAGGGGGAGGGGCCGATGATCAATGCTCCAACCTCCAGCAGTGTTTTACCTCCGTCTTCATATCAGTGGAACATTTTGGAGGACGTGCCACGTTTCAGCTACAACAAATAACGGGTGGTCCGAGGATCTGCCTGTTCTTAATAACAAATATATATTTAAAAAAGAAGAAGAATAAAACACTTTCGAGGACTAAGAGTATACCTGTGAAGTTGTAATACAAACTCGATGCTTTGCTTGTATGTCCATAAATACCTTTGTATTTTGTGCATCTTTTCAGGTCTTTGTTTGTGTTTTTAGCGTATTTGTGGGTAAGCTGCAGCACGACTACAAGCCCGGTATAAATACTTTAAGGAAACGTAACTCTAACCTTAAAATGCAGGTAAGGAAACAGATTTCTATACATTGAATCATCTTGTTTTCTCTCAATTTTAAGTTCTCCAGTGCGTGTCTTCTACAAGCCGTACTTATTGGGGATATCGTCGCTGCTGCACGGGGGCGGCTGGGAGAGGGGAAACACGAATATGCAAAGAGCTTTCGGGTTAATGTGAGGTAAGGTTCCTGCAACACAGATATTAAACTAGCGTACATCCATGCGAAGTTCATTCCATTTCTGATTAAAAATACATTTTCAAAAAATGCCCCACGCCTGGGCCCAGCAGGAGGTCAATTTCAGACCAGGCAGGACGCCAGCCTCGCAAATGGGAGCCATGGGAAAAACCTTCCTTACAGGCACAGGAGTCAACCCCTGAACCATAAACAGTTCAGGATCTAGACTTAGATGAAGGTTACGATAAAGGTTAGATGAGTACTGCTTTCTATTGTTATTGGGTTTTCATGATTCCAGACTTTTAACTTTTGGAGATTCTGGAACAGAAACATGAGACGAAGATGAAAAAAAAAAAAAAAAAAGCCCAATTAATGAACGTGTTAGTTTGAAACATACCTACAGGTAGAGGTGGGAGAAATCACTGACGGTGCAGGTCAATAATAACTATGCCCGCATTCACCCCCAGATGAAACCAAGATTTGACCAATCTACAGAAAAAGAACTATGCCATTCTTAAAGAAAGTTTATCTGGGATTGCACTGGGGGTGTGCGATATGGGCAAAGAAAAATATCAGAAGTTATCACCAAATTAGGTCAAAACAAAGATCTGTTCCCCAGATTCAGATTAAGACTGCACGATATCAAGTAAAGATGCAAAATGCTTTTCAAAAATGCCAATGATGATATGACTTGCGATACATTTCCACCAAAAGTGCATCTGTAGTTCCTACCAGCAACTTTGGTCATTTTTGATAGATTTTTGTGTTATAACTAGCCTTAATAAGGACTTTGTCACTGTAATCTGGTCCATATATAATTATTCAATCTGTACTATTAGCCGTTTTGTAAATTTCTGTCCTCTCAGCTTCTACCGAGTGAAACTGACGACAGGTTGCAGCCTTGTTGTATTCAATCCCGCTTCCCCTTCTGTCCTCTGGTGGAGACGAGGCAGCAGCTTCAACCCGAATGGTTCGGGTGCAGATTCACTGATTGAACACTTTCAGTTGCTGCTAATGATAGCGATTTATGCTAGGTATTTTAGTGCTGGTCAAAATTCCCATCCATGGTTAAAATGAACCTCACATCACCGGGGAAGGTTCTCCTTAAAAGGCTTTCTGTATTTCTAGATGTATAATTAACCAAAGGTGTATCAGTCGAACACGCTCTAAAGTGAGGAGGATCTCCATTATTTCCGCAATCATTGGAACTTATTAAAGAGCTGTCGCTCATTCTGGATCAGAGGAGCATTTAATTTATTGTTGAATGTATTGTACTTCTACTATAGTATTTGCTGCAGATCAGGTACAAGAGAATGTACGCTGCGCCAAGCAGTGCCGGTTAGCCTCGATGCTAACGCGAGCATTGTTGTGATCATTAGCGGCAGTCGCAGGAGACGGACACGTGGTAGCCTGAAAGACAAAGTGGCAAACAAGCAGACATGTACGGCAGTGATACTGCTCTGATGTACTACTTGTGTACTTGTGACGCTATATGCCAAACCAATAATGAGTAGATCCAGTAACAAGTGCTGCTAGCCTGCTAGATCTTATCCCTCTGTGCCACTGAGCTCCATTCTGGCTCACAAAGCATGCCAAACACATCAGTGAGGCACAAAGCTGCACTGGCACACACATCCCTTCATTATCATGAACACACACATGAAGTACTTCACCTGGACTCCATCCCAATACACGCCTCTTCCTGCCAGAAACGCTTACTGGAGTAGTACTCCGCCACCGAATAGAGTTTTCTATAACCGTTTCCTCCTGATTGAGTAACGATAGTGGCCAAGCTCTTCAGATGAAGCTCGGTGGTCCACCTGGCTACCGAGGAGGAGATTAACATGATCAAACAAATACACCAGCGCTATTTGAATTTATCTTGGGATTGTCGGATTGTCTTCTCAGGCAGATTAACTTGTGCAATCAAACATATTTTTCCAACCTGTTGCTTTATTCCAAAGCCTTCAGGATTACCAGTTTATTCCAGATTCTGCCTCCTCAAAGCGAGCTAATGCGAGCCAGATCAGTGCTTTTTGAAGATTTTTTTTTACTATTGTGGGAACGTCTTATAGGGACACGGCGACGAAGAAGACGCTTTTTTTTAACTGTTGGCTGAAACGATCTGAACGGTAAAACATGCAATGTTCTCCTTCCAGTGGCTCCACTTGGTGGCACTGTAATCTTAACAAGCGGACATATTTTTCCAAACGGCTGTTGAGTGTTGGGATATTACCTCGTCAATGTCAACCTTTAATAACTCATAAATAATTTTGTAGGGGAAAGACGAGCATTGTCGTGAGAATTGTGGAAACGTTTCTGCCGTCTGTCCATATTGAACCAAAGTAGTTATTTTAACAAAATCAACACATTTCATGTTCTAATTGTGCTTTTGTAACCGCTTTCTGGAATTTTGTTAGCATCGTTTTTGTGTTTTCATTTCAGAAAAGTTTTTGGTTTACACGGCAACATTTTGAAAAGTGCAGAAACACTGAAAACGTAGTTTTCATGGTGGGCCACTAGTGGGTGCTGTTGTCTGTTTTTGTAATGAACGCAGACACATACACGTAGATAACAACACAATACAAACATAAACAACGGCGAGTACACGGACATTCGTATGGACAGAAAAACTTATAAAACTGCCAAATCCCAGGAGAATGTTGACTTGGAATCATGTCAAAGTTGCGTTCTAACTTGAAAACGTTGTGTAGACGAGGTCTGAGAAAAAAAAACGTCTGTTTTTGTTCTTCCTCGAATAAGTGGTAGCTTATTTGGAGAACAGGATCTTTATCTGTGGACAATATGGAGACTCTGAAAGTGACAAATATGTGATTTGAAGGCAGAGAAAGAAGACAGAATGTCTTCCATGTTATCCTTGAGTAGTTTGTTGTGTTACAGGGTTCACTGGTATCGGAAAAAATATATAAAAAATCTGATATTGAGTGTACCAATCTGAATCGAACTCAGACTATAATAATAAGGTCCAACTCCAATAATAATAGAGATTACACACGCACGCACGCACACGCACGCACACACACACACGCACACACACAGTATTTCACCCTGCTGACTCCTATTAGCCAAAGGCAACTCAGCCAGCCATCCAGACACATAGATCTTTGTCAACTTAGCAGGGGAGGTTATGAAAATTATTCTGCAGTGTTCTTTTCTGTGCAGGTCACCATCACAGGTTGGCTGGTGCTGAAGGGTAAGAAAGGTAAAAAAAAAGAAAGGGAATATCATGCTGAGGTCTGTTAAAGGAGAGAAAGTAAAAGAAAAAGAACGAAGCTGTGAGCAGAAAAAAAAATAAAGTAAAATGTGAGTGAGTTTGAGGGGGGATTGGACACGGGGGAGAGGAAGATAAGAGGCAGAGAGCGGAGGAAGAGATTGAGGTGTGGGGAGAGCGTGGTAAAGGCAGACAGATGTTAAAGGCAGACAAACAACAAAGCGTGGCGTCTTGTGTCTCATCTCGGAGACCAAACAACAAAACCGAGGAGATGAGAGAGGGAGGTGGAGGAGGAGGAGGAGGAGGAAGAAACCAGTGGGCTTCTGTCTGTCTGCCTGCTTCCTGGCTCGTATGATAGACTCACCCTCTCCCCTCCCACCTCCCCCCACAGGAGAGGTGTATTTCAGCGTGCACCTCCGAAGTGGGTTTTCCACGTCAGCGAGGGGCAGCAGACAGCCTCCAGACGGAGGCTGCGAGCTGCGAACTCTCAGTAATCAGCCCAAAAGACAGTGAGGAAGAAGAAGAGGAGACAGAGACACAGCAGGTGGGACTGTGGGTGGAAACGCAGGAGAGCTCTGGGAGATGGGGGAGGACACATCCAGACTGAGGCTCAACGGTCTGCTGGGAGACACACACACACACACACACACACACACACACACACACACACACACACACACACACACACACACACACACACACACACACACACACACACACACACACACACACACACACACACACACACACGCTCGTCGTCATTAATGTTCATAGAGTTTTGTTCGGTGCAGGCATGTGTGTGTGGTTTCATTACAAAAACAACCAACAGCACCAACTCATGGCCCAACATGATAACTACATCGTTTTCAGTCTTCCTGCCATTCCCATGTGAACGTAAAGCTTTTTTAAAACAAAAATGCAAAACCGAGGCGTTTTTCACAAGAAACGTTGGCGTGTAAAGGTCGCTATCAGAACCATCAAACGGGCGTCCAATTACGGGCAGTCAATGCCAGACGTTGCTTCGCTATCTCAAACTTCAAAGACAGTAGTTTTCCCCTGCAGAGTTTTTGTTCTGTCTTCTCGTAGATCATTTCTCCAAAAAGTTGGGACGGTGTATAAAATGTAAATCTGAACCGGAAGCCATCAACTGCAGCTCTCATAATTCCGCGGTACGTTTACAATCAAACATAGACGACATATAGTGTCTATTCAACAGCTTCCTATTGCTGTTGCAAGCGTCACTACAACAACTCACTGCTGCCAGATCGGGCAGGTTTTTATACCAGGATTCAAAATGGAGTCCTCTATATAGAAGATCAAGACTTTTACCTGAAGTGCCCAATATAAAGTTTGACTCAATCAATTAAAAACAATTACATATTTTAAATTTGAAGCTCGGGATCACCATTCATTTAGTTTCAGTGCAAACTTTTTTAATCGTCGTCGTAAATCACAAAGAGTTGATGGGAAGCGTCTTTCACGTACTTGGAGCCTCGTTTCATTCACTGTTGGTGTTCATTGTATTTCAGAGCCTCACATTCACAATGGATCATCAAAATGCCAATTCAGAAGACTTAATTCAACTAATGAAGTACTTGAAGCTGTCTAGAACCTCAAAATATTATTTAATTGTGGTTTCAGTTTGAAAGTTTGTTGAAATTTACCTATTGAAAAACTGAAAGATCGACAAGTGTGAAGCTTTGCTGCTCCACAGAAAGATAATCTCACTGTTTTAAATGCAACAGCGTTTAAAACAGTGAGGAAAGAGGAAGGCTTTTCAAAAAAGCTGCAGCAGAAGACAAACGGCCTCCTCCTCTGCTGTGTAATTACACTCCCTCTGTTTGTAATAACTCACTTTAATCTGCTCTCCCTCTTCTTCTTCTTTTTTTTTTTTCTTCTTCTCGTCTCCGCCTGCAAATCAGAACTGGTTTCCATTTTGGAAAAAGATGGCTGCTCAACAGCAGCATATGCTTGCGTGGCGTTTTCTTCTGCTATGACTCACTGTCACGCTGGCTGTCTTTCCGCAGAGATGGACCGTCTCTCTGACTCTATTTTGGTCGGCGTTTTGCCTCTGTCTCTCTCTCACTCATCACGTCTCTCCCTCCTTTTTGTCACCCTCCTCAGCCTGCACCGAGCCACGTGTCTCGGCCTCCTTTCTTTTTTTTTTTTTTTTTTTAAAATTCAGTCTCTCTCTTTCGTTTATTGCCCTCCTCTTCCTCAGC
Source organism: Lipophrys pholis (assembly GCF_963383615.2). Lineage (NCBI taxonomy): Eukaryota > Metazoa > Chordata > Actinopteri > Blenniiformes > Blenniidae > Lipophrys > Lipophrys pholis. The sequence goes on along the minus strand of NC_137639.1, from coordinate 6,742,772 downwards.
CATCCTACAGTACATGCTTTTGTCATCACTTCTTCTCTTCCTTTATCCCACCTCATTCCACCCCTCCCACTTTTTCCTCCTCCCTCCGACGCTCAGATGAAGGGGTGTAAACATGTCTTCCACATGCGGCCTCATTGTGCCGAGCCAACAGAGCAAAACAACCACGCTTAAGTTGCTCAATAGGCTTCACCAGATGACTAGCGCCTCCTCCTCCTCCTCCTCCTCGTTCACTTTTTTCTGCCCCTTCGGGTTGAGATGCTTAACAGGCATGAAGCAATGCCTGGCAGGCAGGATTAAGCAGGAACCAGACACGGAGGGAAGATAGAAAAGACAGGAAGGAAAGAGGAAAGATAAAGACAGTGAAAGTGAGACAGGGATGAAAAGAAGTGAGAGGGAAGAGTTCGGGGGGGGGGGGGGGGGGGGGAAGAAAGGAGGAAAACGCAGGATAAAGGAAAGTACAAGTGGAAGGGGAGGAGGGGGAAGCGGAGGGGGGCGTAAAAACAATTAAAAAAGAAAAAAAGTCCTATCAAGAAAAGTTTCTTTCCTCGCTGGAACGACTTGGCCGTGACCGCGGGCTGAACTTCAGAGCGGTGCTGAGCAACAGCTGCTGACAAAACTACAAAAACAGGAGAGGAAAGAACCGAGAGGAAAAATATGATGAAGAAGAAAAGAAAGAGGCAGACGGAAAAGATTAAGGAGACGCAGAGGAGGCGGAAGAAGAATGGCGGTGAAGGAAAGTAAGACGAAGAACAAGAAGAAGAAAGACAGAAGAAGAAGAAGAAGAAAAACATTAAGGAGACGCAGGAGGCGTAAGAAGAATAAAGGTCAAGAACAGAAAAAAAAGACGAAGCAGGAAAAGACAAACAACATTAACATGAAGTGAAAGAAAAGAAAAGAAAGTAGAAAAAAAGATTAGGGAGTTGAAGAGGAGGCGGATGAAGAAATAGATTACAAAGGTGAAGAACATGAAGAAAAAGGAAAGATGAAACAATATGAAAGAGAAAACAAATACTGAGAAGAAAAATGACAAAGAAGATGTAGAACATAAAAAAAGAAAGATGACAAAGGAAAAGCAGATGAGGACCATGAAGACACAGAAAGGAAGACAGAGAAAAAAAGGAAAATTAGGCAGAAAATGAAATGAAAGATGAAGAAAATAGAAGACAAAGAAAAGAAATTATGAAAAACAAGACGGAGATTAAGAAAGACAAAGACGGTCAAGAACACAAGGAAGAAAAAGAAAGAATAAATAAGAATCTGAATTAGAAGAAGAAGTGATTTGGAGGAAGAGTGTTGGAGTTTTGAAAGTGAGTCCTGCTGAAGGAGGGATGGATGTGGGTATAAATAGAGCCGGAGAGCAGAGGGATTGAAGGAGTTCAAATAAAGGGGAACATAGTTAAGTGTGGAGAGCGGCTTGTGCTTCGTAAAAAAAAGAAAAAAAAAGAAGAAGTAACGGTCCAGTCCTCGGGGCAAACAGACCGGCGCAGACGCAGCTGCAATATGGTTCATCTCCACCTCAGCAGCTCACGTCTCCTCCCAGCTGGCAGGAGTTTCAGAGCTGCGAGAGTCACCTGCCGTAATGGAGAAGAAAACCTCCATTCACAGCAGCGGCAGCTGCCGGGCGTCGGGCTCGGTCAGGACGAGGATTGTTTGGGGTGAAGAGCGTACACCTGCAGGACACCAGCAGCTCCGTGACCCCCCCCGTCCACACCCTGCTCAACGGGACGGGCCGGCGATCTGGTGATCTACACCTTTAAAACGGCTCCATTGTGCCTCGTTCCCTCAGTTAATCAGTCTGAAAAGCCGCGATCGTGAGCAGATTGCGTCGAACAGCTTTCACTCCGACTGCTCTCGTACGCAGGAACAGTCCCTACTCAAAAGGACACGGCGCCTCCTGCAGATTACCCACGCTGCAGAGTCGTTAGGGACCCGGCGCTCCAATAAATGCTCCACAGACTGGAGCACTGACTGGAGAGAGGATATTGGACACGTTGGAGCAGGAATGCAAAAACTGGTGCACATGGAGGAAGGTGATGGATGTGGTCTCCGCTCCACGTTGCAGTACAGAGAGTGACTGGTGGTTCTGCTTTCTGTGCGACAAGAGACAAGCACCATTGGCCATGAACTTCATTATCTGGTTCCGCGTCGTTATTTTGCATCCCTGGGTTGGTGCGATTGCTGCTGGGTGCCTTTAAGCTGAGCACTTCATTTAACTGGGGAATATCTCCCCGTCTCTTATGAGGATATTAAAAGCTGGAGTTAAATGATTGTACAAAGTTGGATTTTATGACAGAAACGTGTACCGATGAAGTGAAATGGGAGTTCCAAATGCAAATGTTTAAAGGGAGTTCATTATCCACCGCTTTAAGAGTTTTTATCCGTTCCTGTCCTTCTCTCCGGTTCACCATCAAAATGTGATCAAATCAAATCACTCTTCCATATTGGCGTCGCCACAGAAGCTAACGTGATGCTACTTTTTCACATGACAACGGAAAACTTTCCTTGTGTTCTGGGTGTCTGTTTACACGACAACAGTGCTCAGTGACTGAAAACTACTTTTTGAAAATTTCCCCCATGGTGCAACTTTTTTTGAAAATCCCCCAACTCCATGGAAACGAGGGAAATGCAACTTTCTGAAATGCTGCTTCTGCTAATGCACACCACGACTGTAGTAACAGTTCTTCTGCACATGCTCAGTAGATGCTCAATGACAAGAATGTTTCCTCCAGAGTGACCGCCGATCCATATTCTCCTGGACTTGGTACTTTTATAGTTGAGAGTCACCATAATCAGAATCTGACTTGTTGATGTTTAGAGCATATTGTTCTCGACGCGTACGGGTGTGTGGTTTCATCACACAAACAAGCAACAGTTCCAACTCGTGGCGCAACAAGAAAATGTTCATTGTTTTCTGTGGAAATGGTCAAAATGTTGCTGTGTGAAGGGGGAAGGAAAGCTTTCTGAAACAAAATGGAAAACCAAGCGAAAGCTTGAAACATCTAAACGGGGCCCGAAGCACCAAGTGCACATGTATTTAACACCAGGCCCTCATTGTGTTTTTTCGGCTGGAACGGACGATGACGGGGAAATCAGTCTGCAGCCAGAAGATGAGTGAACGATCCCATCAGCTTCATTATCTCGGCATCTGCTTCGTTTACAATGAAAATACGTCGCCTAGGTACCCATTAAAAGTTAATCAGGCTTGAATTTCTAGACGTCCCACTAAAGCACCAGTTCATTCAGTGTGAAGCATGGACATGAAGTTTTTTGTAGGTTTTTGCTAGTATGTAGTTGAATGAGGCTTTAACATACAGACTTGAATCTGTCTTCTTAGCTACGCCTCTTTCCAACGAGCCGCGGTCAGCGCTTATTAAAACACTCGCTCCCGCTTGATGCCGCTTTAGGAAATCAACCTGAAGATTCTGATTTCAAGAGTCGGCGCAGAAATCCAGCAGAACGGCGCAGGTTCAATGTCTTCTTCCTTCCGTCCTACACCCTCACTGTCTTCCTCTTGTCATATCTTTCTTCTTCTCCTTCTCCTCTTCTTCCCTCCGTCTCTCTGCTGAAGTACCACTTGGGGAGTTCAGCTCAAGGCGAATGGTTGCAAGAAGAGCTTCTGACTCGACGAGCTACAAAAAAAAAAAAAACCTCTTTCGGGCGGCACAAAGACTGAGTGTAACCGGAGATATCAACGACTTAGCGACTCCCACACACACAGACGCATTTTATATTGTTTTAGCAACCTTTTGGGTGCTGGCTGGCTGGCTGGCGGCGGCTTCGTGTTTCCAGGGTGGGTTGGAGGGGGGAAGGTCGAGCCACTGCCAGTTCAGCGTCGGAGCAGATCTGTGGCAACTTTGAAGAATTTAAATAAATTGGAGGTTACTCAAGGTATTAAATTTTTTTTTTTAAATGAAAATAGAAAAAAATCCCAGAGTGAGAGAATATTGCATTTAGGCTGATTCAACAGCATCCAGCACTGAATGGAGGCTGCAGTGTGATTCTGTCTGTGTACTCCTGCAGACAAAAAACAGCTGAGAGGGCATGTCTGTCTCTGTTTCGGGGCTGGCACGGACGCGCGCACACGCACAAACACACACACAGTGGCTGACTGTCTAGGAGCTGGAGCACAGACATTTACTGCAGCAACAGTCGCATAATAACCGAGGGAAAGCAATCTGTGCTCCAAATAGGATTCCCAAGCAGTCCCCCCCCCCCCCCCCCCCCCCCCCCACACACACACACACACACACACACACACACACACACACACACACACACACACACACACACACACACACAATTCATCATCCAAAGCCAGGTTCTTATGAGGAACCATAAACTCTTCCCATTAGGAAACTTGTCTTGTGAAAATATAATTGCGGTGAATGAGCTGCCCTGGGGTGCCCAGACCTGGTGGGTGTGTATGTGTGTGGGTGTGTGAAAGAGGGGGGGGGGGGGGGGGTTAGACTGTAAAAACCCTGTTATCACCAACGCAAAAACAGTTTGAAACATTAGCGGTTGGAACTTCCCCCCCAGTTATGAATCGTCACCCGATGCAGCTCTTGGCGTAGGTGATCCGCCGGCTTTAATCCCACCGACAGATGGGGCCGGGCCGCGGGCAAGCGGGAGGGGGCACGCAGGGGCCGTGCATCGCCATGGTTGCTGGGACGGCACTGGGCCGGGACCCTGAGCCGGATGCAGTGAGTGTGACCTATATTAATAATTCACACACTCCGTGCAGAGCGAGAAGAGGCCTGGCCGTCATGAGGAGCCGGGAGACGCGGTCGCTTCCAGTGGACAGACCAACAAAGATGCATTAAAGTTTACATTTAAAACTCTTAAAGAAAAGAAAGAGACAGCGTGGTTTTAAATGTGAGCCATTTAAAAGTGCTCAAGCGAGCCGCCACCATAGATTCGTCTCCTCGGCTTTTCTATTCCCTCTCACACACTCATCTTTTATTTCCATGACAACCAGTTTCCGTGTGAACACCAACTACTTATTTCCACGTCCCTTTTTTTAGGCTCGACAGGAGCCATCTTCAACGAGCGAGCGCGGGAGGACAATGCTACCAAAGCGTGTGTGGAAGGGCTAATAACCAGAGGTCAGGCTGCAATTATGGTGAAGATGCGAGAATTTTGAGTACTGCGATAAAAATATATCTGGCCAAAAAGGAAGCTGTTTGACCAGTTGTGTCCTTTCTCTTATTGGACCTCATTTTAACCAGATGCAACTGAACCACGTTCGTTGTTTTTAGTCATTTTTGCTTGAGTTTTGTGCTTCAAAGTTCTGCTGCCTCTGATTGGCCAAACACGTCGGCATGTACGGCGCATGGAAACTGAAAATCCATCGCAGTTCAATCTGTCTCACATGTGTTGATATTTCGATGATAAATTTGCGATATTCTGTTCGTACACGGCTGCAATCCAACCAGAATTTTACAAACGACACTAGTAAGACAGAAAACAGAAAATAACTACAAACCAGGCAGAGCGCACGCACGCACACACACGCACACACACACACACCCAGAGGTCCTGGTGCCAGGGGAGCGGGAGTCGTCCTCCTGCCAGGAAGAGGCGGGCCTTACCTCCACTAAAGACCAGCTGCCTCTTGGGTTCATGATGGCTTCAGCCAACATCCAGGACAATGCACGCAGACAAACACAACAGCGACCACAACAGAGCCTCAACAACCTTGTAACTCTACACTTCCTTAGTAAGCAATCCGTGAGCCCAGTCAATGAAACACATCCACTTTAAAACAGCCAATGACGGGCTTCCTGTGAAATTACTGAGACAGCAGCGGTGGACGACTCTCCAAGTGGCGCCGTTACACTTTAAAATCTCAGATTACAGTTTTCCTAAGTGTGGCCTTTATCGAAGAATATATAAGTAAACAGCCGGGAGGCCAGTATAGTGCTTCCCAGACTGACCGAGAGATCGCAGGTTCCGCTGTCAGGGTCAGAATTGGGCCCCGTTTAAGCGACAATGTTTCAAGTGATTCGTTTTTGTGTCAGAAAAGTTGAGCTTTTACACGTTTTAAAAATCCTCTCAGAGCAATCATTTACTACAGCCACAGTGTGCATGCACAGCAGCAGCAGTTCAAAAAAAGTTGCATTTGCACTCGTTTCCAAGGAGACAGAGTCGGAGCATTTTCATAAAGTTCCACCTTGGGAGCCGTTTTCAAAAAGTTGCGTTTTTGAGCACCGTTGTGTAAACGGACCCCCAAAACACAACAATGGTTTGTTGTCGTGTAAACGGGACCGGATATTTGCAGGAAACTGCTTCATGTTGGACGTTGCTCTCGTCTGCTGGTGAGAAAAGAGGCAGCTGCCAGTGTTTGGCTTCACTCTAGTTTCTTGGCAAATCCTAAATTGAAATGAGGGTAAAAAGAAAATGGAGGCAACTGAAGTTATGAGTTTAGGGCTGAAACTACAGCAACACGGTATGGGAGGTTAGTATTCAGCGTAGCAGCAACCTGCACTCAGCTGAATGGAAAATTCTGACATTCTTGTGCTGAAATGTAAACAAATAAAACAAGACGGGATCTATTAACCGACAGGGTTAAAAAGGGGAGGAGGAGCTTGAGTACAGCAGCGGTCACTGTAGTATCTTATTGGATTTTGGCTCATTTTTGGTTTTAATAAAACTTGTGCATCGTCCGGAATAAACCGGCAAGCACCGATCTAAAACATTTTGGACTGCATATTCGTCGTAATTGACATTTTTCACTACTTTCTGACATTGAGAAGACCAGAAAAGTCCAGATAAATCAAGGAGATCCATTAAGAGATTTATTACTGGAGAAATGAGGTGCTAGTTGTGGAACTGATGGGAGTGTAACGAGGCAGCACAACACCACCAGCCTTTTCCATCATAGCCTCCTCTTAACGGAAACAAAACTCCATCGGTGGCGTCTGCAGAGATCAAGTGCGCAGGCCGGGCTGCGAGCGGCGGGAGACGGCGGTGATGCCGAGATAACTTAGTTAGCGAGACAATGCCGGTGCAAAAACCACTTTGCATAGCAAGCATGAGATACATCTGGGACCTCCAGAGAGTGTGCAGGAGAGAGGGAGAGGGAGAGGGAGAGGGAGAGGGAGAGGGAGGGAGGGAGGGAGGGAGGGAGGGAGAGAGAGAGAGAGAGAGAGAGAGAGAGAGAGAGAGAGGACAAGTGCTGCGTTACGAATGGGGGTGGGGGAGTCAGGCAAGACCAGACAGTCTGTATCTCCCCCTGACCCCCTGTCTGAGTCCCTGTGCGTGTGTGTGTTGTGTGCGTGTGTGCGTGTGTGTGTGTGTGTGTGTGCGTGTGTCCTCTCTCTCCAGTCCAGACAATAGAGCAGACCCTGTGCCTGATTGGGGTCAGCTGGTGGCTGCCGGGGGGAGGAAGAGGAGGAGGTGGGATTGGGGGAGGTAGGTATCAGACACCGCTGTCTGACTTGTGTGTCTGGCCGGGGAGGGAGAGGGACTAAAAAAAAAAACCCAGAAAGAATCAGACAGCCCCTGTGAATGGCTAATGAAGAGCGAGGAGCAGCGATGGAGAAGGGTGAGGACGACTGGAGGCTTCTTTCTCTGACTCCTACACACACACACACACTCCCAGCTGGGAGGTTAAAGTGGGTTAAAATGCAAAAAGTGAAATAAAATAAGAAGAAAAAGCCCACGAATGTCACTGGAAGGCCCGGCCATCTTTCCTAAAGATATATCTCACACTATCTGCTCTGTTCCCAACAACTAGCCCTCTGGTTTGGTGCAAAACTTTAGCTTTTCCTCGTGACGGAGGACAATTCAGCTGAAGCTACAGCACTTGTGCACAGAGCTGCAAATGTTGCAGCTTTTATGGAGAAAATTCAAATAGTACACAGTTCATAATATCAGGATTTGTCTGATCGCCCTTTTCTGGCTGCTCGGTGGCAGTGTTTTTATGTCATAAGAGGAAGTCTGTAAACTGTGAGTCTCAATATTAGCATTAGCACGTGCGGCTAACAAACAATTCACGTCTTCATTGGAAAACATTCACCTCGCCACTAAATGCAACTAGGAATAATAAAAAATAAAAAAAAACTGCTTTTACACGACACAATGAAAAAATGTGGAATTTATGAACGCATGTGTTAATTTCACTTACATTTCTACATTTCAGAAAGCTCATGCTCCTGATCGGCCAGCATCAAGAAGCATTGGGTCAAACACACAGCAGCAAAGTGTTTGTAATTTGACTCCAGCTTCATTGCCAGACAGCTACCAAAGTACCTACCTCCTGCCTCCAGCTGTTTAATCCTACTGAGGTACAATACGGTACTGCAGACGGTAAATCCAGAGGTTTTTCTTGTTGTTTTTCTTCTCCAACACAAAAGCCACTTCCTCTTTCTTTTCTATCTTTATCTCCTGCTCTGTGTCTCCGTCTCTGCAGTAATCCTTGTAATTTCCTGTGATAAGGTCAGATCCAAAGCAAGGCCTTGTTAGGGCGCAGCCAGCAGCCCAGCTGGCACCGAGCTGTGGATTTACAACCGCCACCTCGCCCCGCCTGCCCCCTCGCCCCCCTGCCCCCTCGCCCGCTTTGACCGGGGCACCGACAGGGGCTGACAAACGAGGAAGTGTTTTCATAGCTCGGTTCAGGTGGAAGACGTTCCGTTAGACAAAAGATAAAACCTGATCCGGCTTCTTCAACGTCTAAGCCTGAATGTGCTACGAAGAAAAGATTTAGTGGCTCATTTGAAAAAATAACAGCCCGTTTAAAGAAGAAAAGAGAGCGAGAGATCATAAAACAAAAGCCCATCAAGCAGTGTTGGGATAATCGTCCACATGGGTGCAGGAAGTGTCTCTCTGTTGCAACAAACTGCCATAATAATTACACAATATTTAAAAATATAGCGACTATAGATCATCCCAAAAACACGAGGTGAGCCGTCCACTTTACATACCCTCCTTCTGTTTCTCTTGCACACGGGGACGTTTTGCCCTGTTGGCGTGAGTCAACGCTGTAATCGCTTCTCAATCGCTGCACACAAGAGTTAAAGAACCCGGGAGATTAAGAAGAGCTTATTAAGAAGGCCGCTCTGTTGTGATGTGGCAGGAAACCCGTCAACGTCGTGTTGTGTGACAGATCAGACCTGGCTGAGTGGGGCACGAGGAATCATCTTCAAACTACTGAACTGTTTCCTCTCCTCAATCACTAACATAAAACATCTACTGTCTGATAAAATAGAATATCTCCACACGGCTCCTCCTCCTCTTATGAGCTCTCAGGTTGTATCAGGTATCATGTATCGCAGTAATCTGACCAGTACTCCGGCAGTGTCGATACTGCATCAGTGCATCCGAATACTAAAGATGCATTTCCAAGTCATCACAAGGAAATCCCAGCTACATATTTGATGCGATGCTTTGATGTTCTGCTAGATTTTATGCATTCCGTTTGTCTCTGCATGAACTCGGAGTACCTGTGTGAGGTACCTTTACACCTCCGGCCTCATCACAGCAGACCCATTTCACCACCATCAGCATCAATTCTACTCACTCTCAACTGATCTTTACATTGCAACTGACTCACAATATAAAACACCAGCCAGAGTGAGGACTAGAAGCTGCAGAAGCGCAGATATCGACTCTTTCATTCTATGAATTCCTCCTCCTTTGACCCCCGGCAGTTCCGTGTGAGATTCGGGTGTGTTGTGCTCGCTGCGAGCAAAGTAGCCTGGAGCGTCTGGCCTCAAGCGGAGCTGAGGAGTGGGATGCAGGAGGTGTGGCGGGCTCGCTTCTTTCTCACAAGACGGGACTTTTTGGATTTTTTTGCTTTCATTGTGGAGCTTGTAGTTTTCAGACTCTGGATGATCACTTGAGGACATGTTCAGCTCTTCCTACGGAGACACTACGGGCTTCACAGTCTGTTTTCACATATGCAGAAGGAGTCAAAACCCCCAAAAATAAAATCCTAAAACAGGATCTGAGTTCTGACGTTGCTCTGCTTCTGTGACCCTGTAAAGCCAACTACTGAACAGTCACATGGTCGTGATGTGTGGATGCAGCAGTCGTCAGGGATTATCTGACTGCACTGCTGATTGCCTTACTTCCCTGAAGTAACAGTTTTCCACAAAGACACTATGAAATGTCGGGAATTTACAGCTTTTGCATCCATTTTATTAGCTCGGTTGCTGGCTCTGTGAAACAGGACCACTGTGAATCAGACACTTCAGTGTCTTCTTGCATATTAAATGACTTAAACCTCAAAGTTCGTGGCTTATAATGGAAGTGCATCGTAATCTTTGAGTCATCCTCTCTTAACCGAGGTCGTCACAATCTCCACACTACAGAGGTTCCTGGTGACCAAATTCTCTGTCGGCGACAGAAGTATTTCATGAAGGCGAATCGATTAGGCTCAACAGATTCCATCAACTTCCAGAAACATTTCCATTCGACCGAGTTCAGTGGAAACAAACCCTGCAGGGTCATCGTGGCGACGTCTAGCACTACTAGCATCATCCGTCACTCGCTGCAGGACACACGTCTCTCTCTCTTCTATGTAATAAAATCTTGCTCATGCAACATTTCAATGAAGTTACACGCCATCCTCATCACTTCCACGGCAGCCTTTCTGCTCTACACTCGAGCCTTGTCTCCGCTCAAAACCTCCGTCGTTACTCCAAGTGTCTTCGTTTTGCATGACAGAATCAGAAACGCAAACTGAAAAGAAACTTTGATGTCACCCAGCTTCAAGCTCATTCATTTGTGGGTATGAGCATAGCTGTGTCTGAAAACGGAGTCCTTATTCTGTAATGGAACATTTGAACGATAAGCACTGGTGTGGAGACGTTTGACCTCCTGCAGCGGGACGCTGACATCTTGTTTCAGACGCCACGGCTCCCACACTGGAGTGATCCTCTAAATCGCCTCTCCACACCACTTCCACCCTTTTCGGAAAACTTTACCATGTAAGCCTCTTCAAAATCCAGGGAAAACCCTGCAAACCACTTGAAGAGACATGTCATTATTCCTCTGTCTGGGTGTTCCTGCTCACACAAACAAACGGATTACCCAAAATCTGACAAACAGCAGGCGGCACGGCGCTTCAGCTTCATTTTTTCCCCCTGCTTTTTTTTGTTGTTTTTTTCCTTGGTTTCATACGATGCGAAACAGCATTTGTAATTTCAAAGCAGTAATCGCTGCTTTGTTTCATGTTAGGAGGAGAGAGACGAGGCTCGCAGCGAGACGGGGGTTCACAAAGGGTAATAAACATGCCAGGCATTTTATTCGTCTGGATTCTGGGAAAAACAAATCTGCAACAAGAGGAGAAAAAGGAGAGGATTGTGTACTGTCGGCCACTGTCTGCGGCGTCTTGTTTGACTGTAATATGTCCCGTCCACAGTCCTGGAGTCACGAGACGCACAGCAGACACAGCCCGGTTCATTCACCGGCGCGCTTTAGCATCTCAGACAGTCAAACTGTGTGTAAAAAAGATGCTGACCGAGGCAGCAGACTTCCAACGTCGCCCCTCCCCACTTCCACTGCTATCACGCACGCACTTGACGGATGGCCTGTCTGCGCACACACCAGGACTACAAATCTGCCCTCGTCCCAAGGGCATTTTGGGAACTAAGGGAGGAGGTCTGCTGTGTCGGTGTGTGTTGGGGGTAGTTGCAGAATCTAGACACAAAGGGAGTCCCGGCAGCCAGTGACGAAGTTGTGAGAGCTGACGGGGGGCTGGAGCAGCGAGCGGGCTCCAGACGGAGGGGTGAGTGGAAGGGCGAAACCTTCCTCCAACGCTGGCTGGAAGTGGCTGCCTGAACTTGACCTGCTCGCCTCAAAACATCCGAGTCGACGCTCAGAGGTGCCCACTACATTCCAAAACCATGAATCTGCATCGGGAGCGTCAAACTCTAATCCTAAGGCCAAGCTTGAGATGTCTGAACCGATAAAATTAAACTTTCAATACATATTGTTTCCACTGTTTTGGTGAATTGCGGAAAAAGTTTACATTCAGTTCAATACGTGCAGTTTCAATGCTTTGGGAATTTTAATGGTGGTCCCAATGGTAAAAAGCCACAAAAAACAAAAACACTTTGCAGCATTCAGCAGTCTTGTCTTTATAAATTCATTCTCACAGTACGATGGTTACTTTATCAATAAGCTTTCACCGTAGCGTCACTGGGTTTCGGCTCGGGTCTCAGTGTGATGCACTAAAACACGGAAAGTAAATTCAGAAATCAGAATTAGCCCAATTGTCACACACGGCAAAAATACACTAGAAGAGACGAACAGTGGCTCTTCTTCACTAACCCAATAGGATCAATAATTAAACAGACGCTTTAAGGGGCTCTGCAATATTGGAGCAAATCACAAGATGAAGCTCGGATCCACCAGGTTCACATTATAAAGCTGCACCCAAAACCAACACAGAGTTAGAACCATATGAATAAACAGAAAATAAACCAGATTCTCATCAAGTTTACCGATTAATCTGCCTTCGATCGTTTTAAAATCTGAGAAAATGGAAGTGAAAAGATTCATAAACAATTTTTTAAAGCCTGCCACATCTAGTTTGGTCTAAACCAAAGACAGTTGACAGTTTGATGACGATACAGATTTACACCAGTCCAACGATGCCAAGTCAAAATCTGGTGAATAGAATGTGACTGACCTATGGAGTTTTGACCGTTTGGCACACCAATGGTGTGTAATAGCAATGGTCATGGAGGATTCGGCTGATTAATGACGTAACCTCACTCACATGGCATTCGATCGACTGATGGTGTATTTCCAACCATCGCCGCCGCATTGGGCTGACCTGTGGCACGTCTTCATCTGGAGGGAGTCGCACTCAGACACAGTCAGAGATTTGACATTTCTCTTTCCTCCAGCAAAAAATGACTTTCTATTGTCCGGAACCAAATAAAACACATATCATTTCAAAACTTTGCTTTTTTTTTTATCAAAAAAGCCATTTGGCGGCGTTCCGAGGAGATTTTTCTGCAACATGTTTTTCAATCAAGCCACTGGTAATGAACTCTTGCTGCTCTGGCTATGCAGGCGACATCTGAACGTTTTGTTTGTTCGTTTTTTCAACTATGAGAAAAGGTTGACTGTTTTTATGAAGAAGAAATCAACATTATCCTGTCTCTCATAACCACATGGCTTAAAGAGGTGGGATCCACAACTAATTAATTATCTGCTTCTTATTCATCTATAAGCCGCAGAAAACCTGAAAAAAGATGCACCGCGATCTCCTAACGTAAACTTCAGACACTAAAGCGACGAAGCTTATTGTTAAATGAGACAAAGAAAGACAGCAAGCCCTTTACAGGGAGAAGCTGTGGAACAGATAGTAGGTGGAAACTTTGCTTCAGATTAAGAAGAAAGGCCTAAATTACTGTTAATAGAATGAATGCTCTGACAGAACGCTGATGAGAAGAGTGCTGTGTCCATGAGATTTGGTTAACTTTAACAAAATTTGGGGGGAAAAAAACTAACTAATTTGACTGATAAATTCAGAATTCGAGGTTCAAACTGCCAGGTGTTTGTAGGACAAACTAATTCTGAATGAAATGAAACCAAACCGTCGCTGATTCATGTCAAAGCCCCTCATGAAGAGCTATGGAGCAACATACCCCCCCCCCAAAGCGGTTTTTCCCCCCCCCCAACAAATGCGCGCAGAAGTTGCCCGGACCAGCGGCCATGTCAGCGATGTGAGGGGAAGCGGGACCCCTCGACACCACGTCGTCACATGAAACAAGGAGCTCTTTCTTGGAGTGGAGCGCTGCTGCAAGCCCTCGGCTCGGGGAGAGGTGGCACACTAAATAAGGCTCCATTGAGAGACGTGAAGCAAGTGCAGAAATTCCCAGTGAAATTAATTACAGGGCCAGTGATTGCAGACGGAGTCTGTCTGGGAAGGTGGGGGAGATTCCCTTTTCTTTTTTGGAAAAAGCTGTTGTTTGGTTGTGTTTGTCACTACACTCCCTCAGGTCGCTGAATTTCTACTCTAAGTTTGAAGTCGCTCCTTTTTCCCCCGGCAAACAAGTCTCATTATTAGAGTTCATTAATAATAAAACTAAAAAAAACGATTCCAAATCACCTACACAAACAGACCAAACCAAAAAAAAAAAGAGGTAAAAAAACCCGAAACAAACAACAAAGAGCTTAGTGAGAGATTGGATTGGCTGTCTGGCTGGAGACTGCAGGGTAAATATTGGCTGAGCCGGAGAGTGTCTCTGTGTGTGTGTGTGTGTGTGTGTGTGTGTGTGTGTGTGTGTGTGTGTGTGTGTGTGTGTGTGTGTGTGTGTGTGTGTGTGTGTGTGTGTGTGTGTGTGTGTGTGTGTGTGTGTGTGTGTGTGTGTGTGTGTGTGTGTGTGTGTGCGCGCGCGCATATATCTGGGTGTACATCGACGTGCGCGCACTTACAGGGAGAGTCAACAAGTAGCCGTGTGCGTGTTTGGCCTGAGGTGGTTGACAGATGACCCCGCTGCCACCTACACACTAACACCGCTCATACACAGGATTACAGATCAGGCCGCTTCCATCCGTCTGGCTTGCTGCTGACCCCCCCCCCGCAGCCGTGCGCGTAGTGTTGACAGATTAACACTCGAATCATCCACATCCACTCAGGTTTTTGCTAAACATAACAATAATGTGGGGTTTTAAATCATATTCTTGGGCTAATAAAGTCATGAAATAACTGTCTGATCAGCATGTTTCGATAATCAAAACCATTTAAACAAAGTAGTTCAATGAAACTAATGAGTTCCCTAAATGGAGGTGGGGTAAATTTATTGTTAAAGATGCGTTTTCCTCCTTGGCGGAGCATTTTCGAAAAATTCAACTTCGGGAACCGTTTTCAAAAAGTTGCGTTTTCGGTGGCTCCAAATGCCGTTGTTGTGTGAAAGAGTGTCCGTGTCCACCAGTGTTTGTCTTCACTGTAATGGTTCGACCAATCAGCCTTCCTCAGAGCCAGTCTGGGTAGTGATAAAAGGTTGGGAATAACTGCTCCACAACATGAATAAATTACTCCACTGTGCTGACTACAGCCTAAAATAATGTTTAACTCTACTGTTTCGCTCCATTTTGCTGATTGGCAGATCACTTTCCCAGAATACCTCAGAGTTACGG
Organism: Lipophrys pholis; assembly: GCF_963383615.2. NCBI lineage: Eukaryota > Metazoa > Chordata > Actinopteri > Blenniiformes > Blenniidae > Lipophrys > Lipophrys pholis. Next base: position 6,727,676 of record NC_137639.1, on the reverse strand, counting down.
AACGCACAGCGCTGCTGAGAAGACGGCGACATCCCTCAACGGCGAAGACAAGCTATTTACATTAGCAGAATGACCCCGTGCAGTTAGCATATAGGATTCCCCCGGTATGCTAGGAAAGACAGGGACGATCTGGGCACGAGTCAATACGGGATTAAATGACTTAAAAGTGGCCAATGTTTGCATAAGGACTCCACCTTCTCTCTCTCTCACACACACACACACACACACACACACACACACACACACACACACACACACACACACACACACACACACACACACACACACACACACACACACACACACACACACACACACACACACACACACACACACACACACACACACACACACACACACACACACACACACACACACACACACACACACACACACACACACAGTTTGACCTCAGGACTTTATAACACCACACCTACCATCTAAGTGCATTGCACAATGAATCCAAGAACAGCAACCAGCTTGAGGCGCACACACACACACACACTTGTGAGAAGCCCCCCCCCCCCCAACCCGCCTCCTCTCCACCCACCCTCGCCTTTTCAAAATCCTACATGTGAATCCCAGCGTGCAGGCTGAGGTTCGGTTCCCCCGGCCGTGACACACTGTCTGCGCTGTGATCCCTTCTGTGTTCCCAGTCCCTTTCAATTTCCCTCCTCATCTGAATAAAAGAGGAAACACGCCAGTGAGACGGCCCTCTATGCTTTAAAAAAAAAAAAGGAATAAGGGGGGGGGGGAGAAAAGAGGCAGACTGTAGCTCTTTTCTTCAGCCAGAGAAATCATCAAAGCATGAGCTGCATTATTCAGCCCTGCCGAGTCTGCATGACAACACAGCCGACAAACAAGAGCTCTTTTCAAACCAGACGGCCACTACAGTAGGACACAGCTATTTCCAACCACTTGTGAATGGAGCTCCCTCCCAACTAGTGAGACCTTCAGCTGATGAGAGATGCGGTGTTAAAAAAATGCCAGGCCGGCGTTGATTCAAAGTGCCAAACGTGGCCCGAAATACCCCGAGCGGCTTGTTTCTGCAGTTTTACACTGCTGCAAGTGTCAACCGGCACAACCGGGTCACTTTCCGAGGAGGTCTGGAGTCTGAGGCAGACATGTTATCAGTGTGTGTGTGTGTGTGTGTGTGTGTGTGTGTGTGTGTGTGTGTGCATCACTTCATGTGTGATTTTTCCTGGCTGGCAACATGATGATGGAAAGGGGGGAGGATGGTGGAGTGGCGAGCCGGTCCTGTCTGCCAGACACGCCGCATACACACGCTTCTTGGTTACATTGTGGCGTCAGCGCAGCCACGCTCCTCGCTGCCAAATCTAAATCTAATATCCTGCGTTCACCTCATGTTGCCCAGGCCTGGCCCCGGACCCAGTGGAAATTACACATCACTGTAATTCTGTCTGTCCGTCTGTAGCTCATCTGTCTGTCTGTCTGGCTTCAGATGTGTCTGTTTATATCTCCCGCCTGGTCTGTGCATCTTGTCTGAGCTGTTTATTTGTCTGCATGCAGATCTGTCACAGTGTCTTCTTCTTCTTCTTCTTCTTCTTCTTCTTCTTCTTCGTCTTCACCTGCAGTGTGTTTGTCAGTCATAAAGAGGAACATCTGCGGTGGATCTGGCAGACAGCATTAGGGGCAGAGCTGATAATGATAGTTTCTCTCCGGGCTGCTCACAAGGCAGACAGACATAACATACCATTCCAGCGTTTCCTGTCTGTGCTGACAGGCAAACTATTTAACCCTGTGTGGTGATCCGTGTGAGCATGTGTGCAGCCGGGGGAGGCCTGCAGGAGACAGGAGACCCGCAGGAGAGTGCCCCAGAAACCCAAACACTATGCACAGTATATGCACAGTATATAAACAGTATATATACAGTACTTTCAGAGTGTATCCACAGTATATTCACAGTATATTAACAGTATACCCACAGTACATGCAGACCGGGAGATTAAAGGCAGAGCCATAAACTGAGTGCAGTGACATGTTGAGGGGGAGGAAGACAGAAGTTTACAGGGGCTTTTCGAACAGAACAGAATCGGTCCGCCGTCCTCCCGCAGAGAGCACACAACCCAGGCCGGTTAAGGTGAGCGGAGCTCGGCTCGTGTTACTCACATATCTCCATTCCCTGTGGCTGGGAAGCGGTGCAGTTGCAGGAGCAGGTGACATTGGAGTTGCCGGGGCCGCCAGGGGCCGTTAGGTTTTGCATGGGGCTGGGCAGACCGGGACACCGCTCCGGAGTGAGAGGAGCCGCCGGAGCCGCCGCCGCCGCCGCCGCCTCCGCCGCTGCAGCCACCGTCGGGGCCCCCCGACGGGAAAACAACAGAAAACTTCCAGGCAGCGGCAGCAGAGTCCGCCGCTACGAGTAACTCCCGACAGTTTCGCACTTATTTGTCCTCCCCGCGGCTCGTTATCCTCACGCCATGGTGCTCGCGGGGCGCCTCGGAGAGAGAAGTACACGGCGGTTCATGGAAGAGCCATTGCCCGTGGCTAACGCATTGTGGAGTTCTCCTTCCCCCACGGTTCCTCTCGGTTCTTCTCGGTTCCTCCGCCGCTGAGAGCAGCTGTCCTTCCACCCGCTTCAGCGCCGCACACACGGCCGCCCGGGACCCGCCCACAGCGCCGACTGACAGCCGGGCCGGCCAATCACAGGGCGGCGTGGGAGGGAGGGGGCGGGGCTGCGTGCTGCCTTCAAGAGCAGGACGGAGCGTCGCAAATCCAAGTTCAAAACTCAGAGGAGAAAAACGTTCAAACTTCCAACTTCAAAACTCAGTGGGGTAAAACGTTCAAACCCCCCGAAACAAAGAGTAACATGTTTAAACATCTGAAGGGAGGATCTGAACGTTCGAAACAGAGTTCTAATCTCCACAACAGGGACTAATCAAATCTGCAAAACATTTCAAACCTCAGAAAAAAGAACCAGAACGTTCAAGCCTCAGAGAAAAGGACCAAAACTTTAAAACCTCCAAATCAAGAATGAAAACATTCAAACTTCAGAGAAAAGGAGCAACACGCCTCCTAATGGACTTTTGTAACATCCAGTTAGAAATTCACCTGATTCAACTAGGAAATCTGGGAACATTTCAGATGGACAGTAGAGGACCAGGCCTATTAAAAATTCTGACATAACTCTCAGTCTCAATTCACAAAATAATGTCAAAATTCGGCCTTTTATTCACATAATTTTGACATTGAAGTCAGAATTCATACTTTATTGGCAGTAATACTCAATTATATGTCTACATGTGCATCATGCAGAGTTTTGTTGTGCATGGTTGAACCAGATGTCTCTGAATGACTTCTCATAATGCTGGGATTAAACTCAGACTTAAATCTCGGTATCCTGACTTTTTAAGGTACGTTTTTTTTCCCTTTTTCTTTTTTGAGATTAAAGCTTAAAGTCATCATTTGGACCTTTTTGGTCAATCAGTTGAAAGTCGGATTTCAGAGATGAACATGTTTTTCTAAGACTAAAGAGTTTAAAGACTTTTCTTGGGTGGTCCTTTCGCTTCTCACTAGATGTGTTCATTCCATGCACTCCTCGGTTCAGTTATGAGTGTTGCCACGTTCAGGGAGTCAGTAACTTATTGAGTATGTAAATGAAGTCAGAAGGCTATAGTGTTTATGGGGCCCCTGTTTCAGCCAAGCCTGTCATGATGCTGTCTGGTATCAGTGGTTAATATTCATGAAGTCCCTTGCATATATTAGCCATTGAATGCATAATTGGTCATCATGCTGCTGGACTACTTATAAATATTACCATTATGGGAGAAGAAGGGAATTCACCACTTGCATGTAAAAAATTTTTTTTAAATCTTGACAAGCGTATTAACCAAATAATTGGCACTCACATTGCAGCTCAATAAAGTCAACAAAAAGTAATCTGGCATGCCTGCGGAGAGAAATGTGACGTGTTCGAGGAGTACTTGAAGGCACCAAGTGAGAGAGGACGGGACAGGAGCTATATGTTACTGTGTGTGTGTGTGTGTGTGTGTTGTAAGGGGGATGGTTGCACATTGGTGGTTTGAAGGCAAGGGGTGGTGTTGGCTGGAGGGGTTGGTGGGGGTGGGGGGGGGGGGGGTGGAACCTGACTCAGAAAGCTAGCAGACGGCCGGGTCGTAGTTGACAATGGCTGTGGGAGAGCAGAGCAACTGGAGAGGAGTAGGAGGCGGGGGGGGGGGGGGGGGGGGGGGGGGACGAGGAAGGGGGGCAAGACTGGTCGGTCTGGTGTGTTATTTGGGGAGGGTGGGGAGAGAGAGAGAGAGAGAGAGAGAGAGAGAGAGAGAGCGCGAGCGCTTCGAGTTTCACTCCCTTGTTACGGCGGGCCGCAGCCAATAGAGACAGCTCTTTGAAGGGGGCTAACCTTGAGGTGACCCCCGTGCCGGTCTTGTGGTTCTGGGGCACATGTGCAAGCAGAGAAGCAACCCCCCCCCCCCCCCCCCCCACCCACCCCCCCCCCCCCCCCCCCCCCACCCACCACCACCACCACCACCACCCCGACATCCTCTTCTGAAGCTAACCAACTCCCACCAACCACACACACACACACACACACACACACACACACACACACGAGCAGAACTGTCTGCAGTCTATAAATAAACTAGGCTGTTCAGATTGGAGAGTGGCCCTGAATGCCAACTCCAGATGAACAAGTTCCTAAACTGCAGCCTGCGAACAAGTCGAGGTCAACAAAAAGCCTGATGGTGGCCCAAATTATTTATTGCACAACACCTCGGCCCCGTTTACACGGCAACGATTTCAAGTGAAAATGCAAAACTATTCCTCCGAATCACTGAAAATGCGACTTTTGAAAAATGCCTTCCAGGGTGGAACCTTTTGAATACGATCGAGCTCTGTCACTGTGTAGACGGGGGGAAATGGCACTTTCACCCATCTACACTTGCAGTATCAGCCCTTCAAACGCTAAAACGCACCACGGCCATAATAAACAGTTGTTCTGCACATGCTCAGTAGATGGACAATAACAACAATGGTTTCCTCCACAGTGTCATGACTCCCATCTTCTCCTGGGACTTGGTCATTTTGTAGTCGACAGTCACCGTAATAACAATCTGACTTGGTTGTCTGACCATATACGAATATCCGTATACTATATACTATACTACCATTTATAACATATTGTTTGCCCACACGAGGTCTGGCATGCCAACTATATAATTTTCAGTGTTTTGGCTGTTGACAGGTACACGGACATTGTTTTCAGAACGTTGCCGTGTAACTACAAAACCTTTCTGAAACGATGTATTTTCTTTTGAAACTTTGTCATGTAAATGGGGCCTTAGACACAACGACATAAGTTGAGCAGTGTTCCATATCAACAATTTTCTGGTGTAATTGGTGATATGTACAGCTGATGATATCAAGATGATCTTGCCTACACACCACAGACAACATTATGAAGTTGTTAGGTTTTAATAGAAACAACCAGAACTGGACAGTGACAGCAGGGGCCTTTCCTTGGCTGTTTTTTTCATTTAAATGTTTGTAAATGTGTAAATCTGCATTATGGGACTTTGAAACAAAGTGGACACGTGTGTGATCTGTGGTTCCCATCATGCACTGGAGGATCGCCCATCCATGTCAGTAGGAGCGACCCGGTGGAGGACTGCAGCGCTGACAAGGCCCAGAGACCTTGGTCTACCCTTCATCCACAGCTGCTGTGAAGAAGCAGGCCAAAGGAACAGCAAGACACACGAGGCTAAATCATCAAAACAGACAGTTTGGTTCTATCATCCACCCTGTTGGCCAGCGCATGGTCAACAGAGTGAATGATTTAGGTGGCAAAGTACAATGTGGGTAGTTAGACCTGTGGTTCCCATGGGTTGATACACTTTCTACTTTTGTATGAAGCTCAGAATAGCTTCGTCTCGGCTTCACTGCAATGGAGCAAATTCAAGAGTCCAGAGTCTTTCATAAGAGAGAAATCTTTGGGGGCTCCAGAGACAGTGTGGTTCAGACAATGACGAGCTGCGATTGGCCCTTGACTTACTTTGTGGCAGCTTCAGCCACATATGTTCCCTGCTCTCAATGCAAAGCAGACACGATGCCTTCATGTACCACAGGCATAACAAATTAACAACACCACCACAACCGCGATCGCTGGGTCAAAATGAAACAGGAAGAAGTAGAATCTGAAGCTTTACCACAAGGAAGTCTCAAGCAAAAATCACTTCTCCAAAATGGCCAAAAGAGTTCAGCACAGTATCTGAGGAGAGCCTGAGACTCTTTGAGGGTGCATTGAGGAGACATCTCCATAAAGATGGTCACCTTTTACAGGACGAGACCTCTGCTCTGCAAAATGTTGAGCTTGGTATGAAACCTCGAGAGAAGTCACTGTCCATTAATGAACTGTTGTGGCTGCTCAGCGTGATTGTTGTGTCCAGTATAAAAGGACTCATGACAACAACAACAACAACAACAACAACAACAACAACAACAACAACAACAGCTCCTCCGATACGCAGAAAACCTCACCCCAGATATGTGAGGGAGTTTGTATGTGTGTTGGGACTGCGGGGTGGTTGGTTTATTTTGTTTAGGCTGACTTCACCAATTGTTTGACATCCTCTTTGTATGAATACATACATTTTCAAAAAAAATCTAACTCCTTAAAATTCTTATCATTTTAAATGTTACGTTACGAAGAAGGACGAGTCAAACCATGGCGTGAACGGGAGGACTGTCTGATCATTGATGTTGGGCTTCTACATAAATTCAATGTGCACAACAAAGAACTTCCAGCTGATTTTCCAACAAAACAAAGGACAGTTTGATTATTTTTTTGATACCTTGCTGTGCAGAGAGCAAACCCAGAACCCAACAGGAAGGACTCCTTTCAGCAGAACACTTCCTCTCTTTTGCAAATCACCTCTGCGGCGTTCCACGCGAGCAGCATGGGAGGAAATCTCATCCCATATATGCTTTGGCTGAAAAATTACAGACCCCTGCACGGCAGATGAGCAGTTTGACCATTTTCATTCCGAAGACACCAGTAACCAAAGGCAATAAAACGGAATAGACCTCTGTGAGGGGAAAATAAGTAAATGGGAAAAGCAACGACCTCCGACAGATGTTCTCCATTAGGTGCTGCATCACTGGCCAACTTCTATATCCAATCAGGTACAAATATTTTCCTTGACGGCAGCTTCCCGTGAATTCCTCCACGAGCAAACGGACACTTTTTGGAACAGGAGGAGGAAAAAAAAACCCAGACACACACACACACACACACACACACACACACACACACACCGCCGAACGCATGACCCTGACGCAATTTACAAACGGCTGGCAGCTGTCATAATTTTATTGAAGCAACAAATTGAGGCACTGCTGTGTTGTCAGTGAAAGCAGCAATATCAATCGAGGCGGCGAAGAGCGGTAGTTTCTTTTTTTTTTCTCTCTCCCCTCTCTTGATGGGAGGTCACTCTCGTGCACGCTCGCTCCAGACGAGCGCTCATCCACAGACAGACACACATCGATTGTGACTCTCGCAACCCACCTACACTGCACTACACTACACTACACACACACACACACACACACACACACACACACACACACACACACACACACACACACACACACACACACACGTGCTCACAGTCTGTCTGGAGCGTCAATGTAGTCCCCCGGGAAGCACGCGGGGTGACACCACTAACAGGCCAGACCAGACTAGACAGCCAGCAGACAGATAAATACTAGGCACGGCTGAATACCAAATGCACTCTAGTCTACTAGCGCCCCTACACCCCCTCCCCCTCCTGCTTACACACACACATACACACACACGCACACACACACACACACACACACACACAACCTCTCTGAGCCTCTCTCGGGAAACGTCTGTCCGTGCATTTGAGAGAATACTAACTTTAGGTTGCTCGGTTTATCACGGTCGGCACGTGCGTCTATTTCCGGGCTTTCCCCGCTCACTTCTTCAGGAGTTCACCGCGCTGCTAAAGTATCACCGCCGCTGCAGTTGTATGACGACTGCTTGAATCAAAGTGAGACATGTTGAAAAGATCTGAACGGATGTATATTTTATGAAGCTGAGTGCAGTAGGACAGAGACACGCCGCACCAACCAGCACCACCGCCGCAACTCCTACTGAAGGGCCCTGAACAGAGAGTCTGCTGTGTGTGTGTGTGTGTGTGTGTGTGTGTGTGTGTGTGTGTGTGTGTGTGTGTGTGTGTGTGTGTGTGTGTGTGTGTGTGTGCGCGCGTGTGTGTGTGTGTGTAAACTTGAAGAGGAGGACGGAAAGAAGTTGAGATGTTTGTGACAAGACCAAGAAAGGATCCAGGACAGGAAAAGACATGGAGCAGCACAGAACAGGCTTCAGAGGAAGGAAGCTCCAACCCTCCTCTCTCTCTCTCTCTCTCTCTCTCTCTCTCTCTCTCTCTCTCTCTCTAAAAAAACAAAAAAACAACCCACCATACTGTGTGCAGGACTGGAAGCTACTTTATAGCGCCATCTTGTGGCTCAGTTCGGTAAAAATATATCCCCATACATTGAAGGGGGTTAAAAAAAAGAAGGAGTTCTTCCCCAGCGCCTGCCTCACTTCTCCTCGCGTCTCATCTCTGTTGCTCCATTACTTCTGAAACCAAAGCCGTCTCCCGGGCATGGGCTTCAGCTTTGAATCAATTACGCCTCGTCTTCATCAGAAACCACCGGGGAACACAGAGGAGGACACCAAGAAAATGAAAGAGTCCCATCCTACAGCTTCTTTTACAAAGATGTGCTTTGCTCTCGCGGAGACCAGAAGGTTTACTGCTGTTTGAAAAGGAAAACTCAGGAATACTTCTCAGAAAGTAACTGTCAGTCATTTGACTAAAGCCTTTATTCAGAACTCACTACACTTACTTTAGTCCTTCACGGTTTTGACCGGGGCCTTTTGGATTCAAACATAATTTACTGTGAAATATCTGAAAAGTGCAAAAAAAATTTTATTTGGTTTCACAATCATTAATTTGATTAGATATTACTGATTGTCACATTTTTGCAGCTTTTATATTGTGTTGAATTTGTTCACAAAAGGCTCGAAACACACAGAATGTTTCCTCATCAGGACCCCGTTTACACAACAACGCTTCAAATGACAATGCTTCGATTTTATGTTCTCATTTCGGAAAGGTTTTCTGTTTTTTGAAAACGGTGCGCGTTTACACGGAAACGGCAGAAACACTGAAAACAGTGCAGCTTTCATGTTGGGCCACCAGCAGGTGCTTCCGGTTGTATTTGTAGATAAATGAGCAATACGCTGCAAACATTACCAAACCAACGGTGAGTTGGATCGATATTCCAGGTGATTCCCAACTATAAAACCACCAAGTCTCTGGAGAACATGGACTGGGAGTCGTGACACTCTGGAGGCCGCCATGTTTGTTATTGTCCATCTACTCGTTTGTGTGCAGAAGAACGATCTAAGACGACCGTGGTGTCGATGCGCAGGAGCTGCGTTTCACAAAAGTTGTCTTTTCCTTTGTCTACGTGGACACGGAGTCGGAGTGTTTTCAAAAAGTTGCGTTTCCAGTGGCTCCGAGCACCGTCGTTACGTAAACTGACTCCCAAAGCGCAAAAGAGTTTTTACATTTTTATTCAAAATCATTGTTGTGTAAACGGTGTGTGATGGTCTGATCCTGTGCGTTGGCCCTGAGATGGATTCCTGACCCATCCAGGGTCTACTTTGACTTTCACCTGCTGCCAGCTGCCATCGACTCCAGCTCCGTATACACGACACAGCGAGAAGAGAAGACGGACGGTTGGACATTAGTGGAAAGATTTGGAATAATCTGAGTACACAACTCAAGAGGACCGTGTCCTGTGGACACGAAAGCTTTAAAGCCAGGGTGCGACGTGTAGAGGAGCAGTTTCTGGCCTGTATGATGAAATGAAACCTCCGCCAGTGGGTCAGCCTCTACCACGGGACCATCCAAGTACCGCCAGGAAGGAGATCCATTTTGACTCGACCATAACATTTTCAGTTGGACTAATAACTTTGCAACGCCCCACGATTCCTGCACGGAGTCAGTGTAGCTGAATGCCATTCCAAATGTCAGAACAAAAGATGGATATGACTCAGCCTTAATACCCAGCCTGAATGGGGATTCATGAATTAACCGCAATGCATCTCAGCAGCCGACAAAGCCGGCGAATGAGAGAGAGAGAGAGAGAGAGAGAGAGAGAGAGAGAGAGGGAGGCGGTGAGAGAGGGAGAGGGAGTGAAAGAGAGTTTGCTCCGGCATCCGCAGCAGCTCGGCGTCTTCAGCGGAGCGCTAAGTAACAGAAAGGCCACTCCAGACAGTCAGATTGCAGAGTAAAGAGTTACGTCCAATAAAAACGTCTGGCACGCCACATCATATTTGCTGCTTCCTGCCCTTGTCTGGCTGCGGTGCCGTGGCACATCCTGTCCGCACAGGTGCACCAGCTGTCTGGCTTCCCGCCCCTGTCATTTACACACACACACAAATACACACAACACACACACACACACACACACACACACACACACACACACACACACACACACACACACACGTACATACGTAAACACACGCACACACACACACACTCTGCTTCCGCCCCTGTCATTTCAAAAAAAGTACCCCTCCTTACCTCACTTAGTGCCGCAGGCACCACTGCAATGACACCACACCACAGCGCTCACTGGAAAGTGTGTGTGTGTGTGTGTGTGTGTGTGTGTGTGTGTGTGTGTGTGTGTGTGTGTGTGTGTGTGTGTGTGTGTGTGTGTGTGTGTGTGTGTGTGTGTGTGTGTGTGTGTGTGTGTGTGTGTGTGTGTGTGTGTGTGTGTGTGTGTGTGTGTGCAAGGCAGTCATATTGAATAAGGCAGATAAAGAAAGAGATAGACAGAGCCTGAGGTGGATACCTGACTGGACTGGGAACAAAAATAAGGGAGGGAAGACGGAGAGGGGACGAAGGAGAAGGTGAAGGGAAGACGGAAGAGGGAAGAGGAAGATGAGGGGAAATATGCACTAAAGAGAAGAGGAGGAGGAGGAGAGAAAGATGGACATGGTGAAGTGTAGAGGGAGAGAAAGAGAAAGGAGGGAAATAAGCAAAGAAATTGAGGAGACGAAACAGAGGAAGAAACAGATGAAGAGAAAAGGTGGAGACGGAGGAGAGAAGACAATGAAAGACAAGAGGATGACAATAGCAAAAGGGGGTAAAGAGGAGAGAAGGTAAATAAAGCAGAGGAGTAAGAGAGTGAGAGCGGAGTGAGTGAGACAGAGACGGAGAGGAAGAGGAGATAATCAGCAGGTATTGAGCTCTGTTCACCCCTGTGGTAGGGCCCTGCTGAGCATTGTAATGGGCTGTCTGCCCAGCTGGGCCGATGAGCTCATGTCTGGCTTTAATGCCAATCTCCCCGACTGGCACACGGCGCAGCGAGGCGAGGGCCGCCGCAACGCCGCCACCGCCAGGGGAAGGACGGAGAGAGGAGTGACGGTCAGAGCCAAGGTGTGTGTGTGTGTGTGTGTGTGTGTGTGTGTGTGTGTGTGTGTGTGTGTGTGTGTGTGTGTGTGTGTGTGTGTGTGTGTGTGTGTGTGTGTGTGTGCTCGTCAGCCTCCTCCGTCACAACACTGATAAGAGCCCCGAACCAGACGGGCAATAATCACAAGGCCAGCGAGACAGCAGCTGTAAATGTGTGTGTGTGTAAAAGAGTGAGTGAAGGAGATAGGGGCAAGGAGTGTGTTTGTGTGTGAGTGTGTGTGTGTGTGTGTTGTTTTATGCGGCCATAAACAGCAGTGATTACAGAGCATGGACGGTGTGCAGGTTACAGCCTCCTGCTGTTCAGAGTACATACATAGCGGCAAACGCATGCACGCACGCACGCACGCACGCACACACACACACACCCGCTGACACTTCAGCACCGCAGCAGCCCGGCAGTAAGGTGGCAGCACACCTGGCTGCAGAGGCCTTTCCCAGGCTGGTCAGCAGTCGATGCTGCAGTTGGTGTGAATCTTCTTCTGCTCGCTAATGTATGTAAATGTATGTGATTTAACATCCTCCATCCACACAAGGCGACGACAACATCTGGCTGCAGAGGCCTTTCCTTGCCCTTTTTTTTAAAATGTTTTTATTTTAGCACAATTGTGAGACAGTATTGTGTTAAACTTCCTACAAAGTACAGGATCACATGTTGGAAAATCTTCACAAGGCACCCTGCCAGCCTAGCTGGCTGCAGCAGGTGCTCCCTGGTTATTTCTTCTTCTTTAAGGCCTCGTTTACACATGAAAATGGAAAACTGTCGCTGTGCTTTGGGCATCCGTTTGCACGACAACCGTGCACAGAACCACTTAAAGTGCAACTTTTTGAAAACGGCTTCCAAGGTGAAACTTTTTAAAACACTCCAGACGTTTCCAGGAAATAGTGGGGGAAATGGTGCAACTCCAGTGTGAATTAAGCTTTTTGTAAATGCCTCTCAAGGTGAAACTTTTTTTTTACATACTCCGACTCCGTCTCCATAGAGACCAAGGAAAACGCAACTTTTCTGTTCCAACTTGGTCCGTCTGTCCATATAAATGTCTGCTTACTCCCATTGTTAAAGTGTATATTGTATTGTTCTCTGTGCACGTGTGCGGTTTCATTACAAAAACAAACCAACAGCACCACCTTGTGGCCCGGCATGCTAACTACATGGTTTTCAGTGTTTCTGCCAATTCCCTGGAAACGGACATTGTCTTCTAAAGATTGCAACGTGAATGCACAAAAACACAAAAACAATGTGATTTCACTTGAAACGTTGTGTAAAAGGGACAGCCATCTTTGTAAAGGTGCAGGTGCTTATAAAAGCATGTGGCTCAGGGTTCCTGCAGCACATTGAAAAATCAGCCATCTTCACTGAGCAATAGGTGTTGGAACACAGCATCTAAAATGTGCTTACAAATAGATACGGTTGACTGTTCCTACTCAATATTAAAAGACCAATCCATGCAAAGCAAGAAGGAAGTAGCACACCTGGTTGCAGCGGCCATTTGTTTGTGGATGATAACAGAAGCAGTTTTCAGTCTGCTGAATATGTGATCAAATGGCTGAAGTTGAAGAGTTTGTATTGCACGTTAGAAACTCACCCCTCTCTACAAACCAACCACAAGTGGGCACACCTGCCGCAGTGGCCTATCCCGGCTCATTTATTTGGAAACATTATCACAAGTGTGACTTTGCATCTCAATTAGAACGAGACCGATCACCTGCAGGAAAGCAGCTCCTCAAGCGGCTGGTGGATGGTTTTCTGTCGCATATCAGTCGTCCACACATATTTCAGTGTGTGTGTGTGCGTCTGCATCTTAAAAAGTCATTAAAGGTGCTCAGTGTTCTGTGTACATTAAATATGAATGTGTCGATGGTTGATGCTTTCGACTGTAAATTAAAGGTCAGCAGTTCTCATTAACACCAGCGTCCTGGTGAGGACCACAGCTCCGAGGGCTGTGCAGGTCTGCTGGAGTCACAATAAGTGGTGTGAAAGAGTCCAGAAGTGGAGCAAGCGCTGGACTATCCCTGCTGATCCATGTAACGAGTGAAAAGAGGGCTCCCTATAGATGGAATTATCCATCCTATTGGCAAACGGATGTTCGCTGGATGGCTAAGTGGACTGTTTAGGATTCTGACGGACCGCTGAGCATGTCATGGGGGGCCGGTGTGTTTGTGGTGTTCTGGAGGACTCACTGCAACTCGGTCCCCCGAATCATCAACACCTCTGCTCCCCTGAAAGCCACCTGCTAAAAACACAGTGTGGACGCGGACGGACGGGGGGCTTGTTGTCTTTTTACCAGTGACTCCTCCAAACTAAAGTCACTTCAAACAAAACAACAGGATTGTACAAACACACACACACACACACACACACACACACACACACACACACACACACACACACACACACACACACACACACACACACACACACACACACACACACACACACACACACACAGAGTCCTACATTAGATGTATTAAAGGGGTCCTATTCTACAGCTTTTCACCAATTCCACATGGTCTCATTGGTGAACAAACGTTTTCAAAGTTTATTGCTTTTCCTTGATTTTCCTCCATTTGAATATCTGCTGTGTTTATGTGAGCTGGACTGGCTCCGCCCACACATGTCATCTTGGGAAGAGGGGGAAGTACTTCTCGTGGTGCCATGTACCAGAGCAGAGCTGCCTAATTGTGGGAGGAGTCAAAGGGGAGGGCCTACCTTGATAGGGATTGACTAAAGCCCCTATGACTCTAAATAGGGTTTCATTTCTGATTGGCTCGTTGGAGCAATACACTTCTTAAAAACTAAAACAATCCCGGGAGAGAGAGAACAGACGTTCTTCACTTCTGGGGCGACATTCCAGGTACAATTTATTACTGAATTTTGCATAAGAGGACCCCTTTAAAGATGGATTGGTGAACGGTACCATGGAAGTGACTGCAACCATGCCGACTAGTACCAAATTCAAACACCTTGAAAATGTGTCCGTGAAAGCAGGACTGTGCCGATGCGATGTTCTTGCGTGGCACTCGGTGTGTACTGAATGTACAGACCAGTTCAGACAGTGAGTGCTCAGTGGTATTCAACGTCCTTTTCAAAGCTGAGCCTCTTTCTTTGATAACAATACAAGTGTTTGCCTTTACTCAATGTGACAGTTGCTCTCACTGCAGGCATTTCACAGCAACCATTATACACGGCTCTCTTATCCTCAGGTTTGCTGCGCAGACAGCGATCTCCACACATTGTGTAAACCGCGGCGGCGCTGCACAAGCCTGTAGAATTCAGTCGCCATCTAAAACAAATAAACAGCAGTGCAAAAAGAGGAGCAGTGTCGCTCCTTCAGCACTGTGGAGAAGTGAGTTTAGAGAACGCAGTGTACAGTTTTGTGTTTGCATTAATTAAACAGAATACATTCATCGCATCCCAACTGCAGTTGAGCAGCGAGCGCCAGCTATCAGCAGAATGATAAAAGCTTAGTGACTGAAATAAATTCAAATTTTAATTCAACCAAACGCCGCCGAAGCACTGGCTTTCACATTGTTTAGTATTCAGCATTAATTAACAAAAGCTAGCCTGCGAAAAGACCTTGTTTACTAAAAAGCAAGAAAAAAAACCTTCAGCACTGTTAGCAGAGTTGCTTATTTACGACTGCGATAGTCCGTGAACGTCGTCATCCGTCTGACGTGTCTCTGATATTCTGATCAACACAGTGCTGGAGACCATCTACAACTCACATGATGAGGCTTCAAGCAATGAGCCGGGTACATTCCATGTCCTGTTTCTTTAATCGGATAAATAAAACGTCCCTTGATGACAGAGTCAATCACTGTGCCATGTTTGCAGAAGAAATCAATAGCACTGCATTCAAGTGATTGGACGCTGCTGTGTTGATAGAAAGATCCAATCAATGCGTATTGCTGTATTGATGGAAGAAGCCACTTCACAGACCCATGTTTGATATGATACTAAAGAAACAGTCAAATTTGTTTGCCTTGAAAGAAATCTGGTGTTTTTCAGTCGAAACTGAAGAAATGGAGCTTAAAGGTGAAGATATCCACTTGAATTATTTACAAAACTGAATTAATGTTTAATGTATGGCTTTGATAGCTATTAAAAAAATGACAAGGAAAAATGGATGGATGAATGGATAATGGATTGATGGATGAATGGATGAATGGATGAATGGATGAATGGATGGATGGATGGATGGATGGATGGATGGATGGATGGATGGATGGATGGATGGATGGATGGATGGATGGATGGATTCTTTAACAAAGTGTTGTTTTGTGTATTTTCCTTCATCAACACCTTTTTTCCATCCTAAGAGCAGCGCTGCAGTGAACAGTGTTTCAGCTGGAAGTGTTCTTGTTACAGTCGGGCTGTTTTACAATATCTTAAAGGGGCTGAGGGATTTTTAGATTTAGACCAGTGTTCACACCACAAAGTTTCTAGTGAAAACGCCTTCGACTTGGCAACATGTTGAAAACAATGTTCATTTACAACGGTAGGTAGCATGTTGGGTCATCAGTTGGCGCTGTTGGTTGTTATTGTAATGACGGCAAACATATGCAGAGAACAACACGCTATGAACACTAAGAATGGGAGACCATGGACATTTGTACGGACAGACAACCACATTGGATGGTTATTGACTGTCAACAGTAAAACTACCAAGTCCCAGGAGAATACGGACCGAGAGCCATGACACTCTGGAGGCAAACATTGTTCTTATTGTCCATCTACTGAGCATGTGCAGAACAACTATTTACTCTAGTCGTTGTGCACATGTGCAGTAGCAAGCATTTCAAAAAGTCCCACCTTAGGAGCAGTTTTTTTTTTTTTTAAAGTTGTGTTATTAGGGGCTCTGAGTTCTGAGGTTTTCCAGCTTTAGTTAGTATCAATCCTAACCGATTGTAAATACACCTCACTTTCTAGACTCTTATAAAGGACATTACAAAGCCTTTACATTAACCCCCCCCCATACACACACACACGCACATGCACACGCACACGCACACCCACACACACACACACACACACACACACACACACACACACACACACACACACACACACACACACACACACACACACACACACACACACACACACACACACACACACACACTCGCCCATCATTAGCTTTCGCTGTATTCCCCAAGGACACTTCAGCACATGGCCATACTGAGAGGAGACTCAATCTGCCACCTCGGAGACCGAAGAACAACCTGCTCCACTTCTATCAATGGTAAGAACTCATATCTTTTCCCGGGCGAGGCTTTGACAACCTGCCACAGTCCAGAATGTGGACTTTGAGTAAAAGTGTCCAGAACTGGATCAGACAAGAGGCGGATTCATCCACCCGCGGTTGGACTACAGATGATGCAGACTGTGAAGAAGGTGCTCAGGAAGGAGTGTAAGAGCAAAATGTTGTGTTCAATATATGCTAAGATGACCTTTAGGAACAAGGCGTGCACACAGGCATTGGACATTAGATCAGAATGGAAGACGTGAGTGTCCATTTCAAAACAACCACTGAGGGACTCCCACTTCGCTCACTTTGTTTAGTGGAAAACTTCCCAAACAAACTATTGAACTGCTCAATTTTCTTTCATATCTGCAAGAGTAGTTTTCACTGACACATGTAACTACTTCACACTAACAGCTGCTGGATTTCTTTTGTGTTTTGTTTTGTTAGTAAATAGAATTGAATAGCTTCATTGTTGTCATACACATGGGCACATGTGCAGACCTACTATTTGATATGGTCGTGGCGCACATGTGCAGTAGAACCGTTTCATAAAAGTTGGAGTCGGAGTGTTTTCAAAAAATTGTGTTTTCAGTGGCTCCGAGCACCGTTGCCATGTAAACAGATCCCAAAAACGCGTCAAAGGTTTTCCGTTTTATCTTGAAAACGTTGCGGTGTAACTGGGGCTTCAGATCTTCTTGTCTGTAGGAATCTGTGAGGCAGCTGGATAAATCAAGGCAACGGGGTTGCTGGTTGCTGGTTGCTGGAACCTTTCTTATCTCATATTGGACCAAAGCAGCTCTTAAAGAAGACAATACAGCCACGTCTGAACATTTAACAGACAAACTCCACACAGAACGTGTGACATTTGTCTGTTTTGGTCTCTGTGGCAGAGAGGTGATTAAGCCCCTGATAGAATCAGGTGTGCTGCCTCACCCCTCTGCCCATAAAGGAGGAGCCGCCCAGAGACATGGAGTGACCGGCGGGCCTGAGCACGCAGACACACAGCGGAGCCTGAAAGAGGCAGTTGTGTCTGCGTGTGTGTTCTCAGTTTTGGTTTTGTTTTAATTTAATAAATTATGGCAAACTGGAACTCTGAGCCCGTGACTCTGTGGGGGAACCCGACGGTGGCATGCTCTACTGCTACAGTCTCACTTCCTGTTTCGGTTTGCAGCGTATATGTGTACGCATATTGTTTGCCAGATTTCTGTGATGGATTCTTGGAGTTGTGATTTAGATAAAAAAAACTTTTAAACAATGGCCTCATGGACAGATTCCTGTGAATGATCCTTTCAATAAATAAAGTCAGATCTTTCTGGACCTTGAATTGCCTGATCCGACCGTGTTCGGCGCTAAGCGCTGCATCAAACCCAAGACTCCGATTCAGACCCATCAGATCTTCAGCTGAAGGAAAAGCAGCGAAGGGATCAGCTGACTCTCTTTACTTACACAACCAGCGGTCACATTCACATTTGGTTATTTGTCTACAAGTTTTATCACCCGTCATGTGTTTTCCAGTCACATGGGCACCGTCTGGGACCTCAGCTCATCCGTTACCAACACTGCACACAGCTATTCATTCTCCACTGCCACGTTTCTCTAATTTAAAAAAAGAAACAATCATTATTTTCAGCCTTTCTCTCTCCGGCGCACAGACTTTGTGGGTGATATGTTGGAGTTTGTTTTCCTGCTCACCAAATGCCGCAATGACAATTTATGAAATAATTAGCTGTGTTCTGCTGTTAGTATCCATGCCACTCAATTTGTTGAAACGCTGCCTTATTCAAAATAATTTGGATGTTTTAAAAAGACTAATTTAACTTTGATTGTAAGAACTAATTAGGATAATTGGTCCTCTTTTTTCCCCCCTCCCCATTCTGTTGTTTTCAGTGGAATAGAACATTGTTTGATCCTGCTAATACTGTGAAGTGATTGTAGAATTCGCCCCAAAAAAACAAAACAAACCTCGCTTCATCTTTACCCAAGTAGACTTTGGATATTTTTTCCTTGTTAGAGAAAGAAACGTCTAGAACAAGAAGCGAACTCCACTGAGGTGTTTATCAGTCTCATACATCATCTGAGAATGTCACAACGTCAGAAACTGACTGTGAGGGCAGCAGGTTTGAAACAGATGGACGCTCAGATGAACAAGTTGCCACGATCCAGATTCTCCGGGCGCTCCTCCTCCTCTTCCTCCTCCTCCTCCTCCTCCTCCTCCTCCTCCTACTGCGTGGCTAAGCCGCACAAAATGCTATAGCAACCATACCGAAGACGATAATGAAAACACTACATCAGGTGAGGGACGCTGTGCTCGGAGTAAGGCCTGACAGATGGATGGTGGTGGAAACATGTTGCAGCCCGCCCAGAACCTGCTACCACCCTGGCAGAACTTGGTGACATGCAGGTTAGCGCGACCGGCGAGCTGAAGCTGCCTACGCTAACACAGCTGCCGCCCGCCCCGGCTGGCCTTCCTACGCCTGTACGTTGCTGCACAGCCTCGCGAGCTCCCGCGCTGGTTGAGCAGCTCGCGACAGCTTGTACCGGGCCAGCCAGCGCTCACCACAGTCTGCCTCGCCGCCGTCCTGCAGCTCTGCAGCGGGACCGGGGAGCTAACAGCTTGTGCCAGGCCAGCGAGCGTCCCTCCTCACAGCTTGCGTTGCTGAGCCACCACCCCCGCCTCCCCTCGCCTCACCCCCAGCCCCCCTTTACAGTAGTAGCGTACAGGACTATGGGGAGTCGACGGATCACCTCACAACAGCTTGTATCCGCGGCGTTCACTGCTGAGGTGCTAAAACCAAAGGCAGGGCCACGTAACGGCATTAACACCGCATCGAGGCAGCAGCGCCATCTCACTGGTGGCAGATAGACTGTCTAACAGGGTGGAATTAGCAGCAGAAATGATGCTTGTTTGATCCATATTTCCATATGTGAGGGAGACTGACAGCTGCTGCCATGCTGGGCTGTAACCTGAAGACCGGCTGATTCAAGGCAGAAATATGTTCAAATGCAGATACTCTGAATTTTTTATGAATATCCAATATGTAGATTGGTGGGGAGCTCAGTAAATACCTCTACGTTTGGAGCGAAGCGTATAGCGCTCTTGCCTTGTCGAACCGATTTGCGAGGATCCTTTCTAAAGCTTGAAGTGTATTTTCAACAAACAGTAACACCATGCTTTAAATCATGAAGAAAACTGAGGGATTTAATGTGGATTTTGTGTGTTAGACTCTGTTTGCATCAGAACGCTCTGCTTGAAAGCAGCAATCAATAATGTAATCATAGCCAATGACGTAATAACTGCCAGTAAGTTAATAATTTTGGCTATTTTGAAATGTAATAAAGCCAATAATGTATTAACCTGCCAATAGTGATAAAATAGCACAAGAAATTACCATAACTGAGAAAGTCTTATATGTTTCCTTAATGAATGATATGATCCACTATTGCTGTTTTTGTTATGTAACCTGCACAAAAAGCTTTTATTTAAATACATTTTCTTTAGCTAAAGGTTCGTGCTCCTTGTTCTTGTTGTTTACAAAAGTGGTACCAGTGCATCCCTATACTTGGCAGGTATTACTTTATTGGCTATTGTTACTATTATGGCAATTGTATTATGATGAGAGTGATTTATGCAGCGCTGAGTCTCTATAAATACATTAAAAAGTTTGTCAAACGATCCTCAGTACCATCTGTTAGTATATCAGCTTCTAAACAAGTGTGTCGCACAGACAAGTATGTGCCTGTCTATTTTCTTAAATGCAAACCTTCAGAGTAACACAAGCGGTTGATGATGAATGGCTGTAAATGACAGGTGCCTTTGAGAAACAAACCAAGACATCCTCAGACTGGAAGGAAGGTCAGTGTGAACACACCAATATCCACCTGGTTTCTCCAGAGTGTCAAACATAAGGCACGAGGTCTGAAAGTAGCCCGCAAGCGGCTCCAATCCGACCAAACCACTGAGCAAATTGTGAACATTTTGGGGTTTCAAATCCTTGCAACACATTTATGACATGACTGAAATCACATTTTATCAAATTTGAGGTTGATTTCTTTTTTCTCCGGCCTCAACCAAAAACTCATACACCTTGTTCCTTTCAATCCAGTTTCATGTGGGGGATGGTCAAGGCCTCTGAGTCCAAAGCAAAGTACAAGGCTGTGAAGTGTTAACTACTGGGAATGAGACTGAACAAACTTTATTGCTTTATGAGCAGAAAATGAGTCCTCAGATCATTTTTTATTTTAATTTTTTGATGTGTTGACCAAGAGCTAAAGATAAATTCAAACACCAGCAGGTCACAGTCTCAGCAATTGTCTTCCCATTATATGATTCCAGACCTCTGGATGAACATCCACTGCCGAGGTTTCCTCTCGGTTTACAAGGCATTGATGAATCTGCTGAGGAGGAAGTCAAAGGTGTGAATGTCAAAGTGCTGGATGGGAGTCGAATGTCAAAAAGAAAAAGCTTTTCTAAGCTCGGTGTCTTTTAGAAGGTCGAAACATAAATGCAGTTTGCAATTTACATAGCAGAACTCCAATCTCCAATATGAACTATTGCCAACTGTTACTTGAAACTATCTGTAAGCACTGAATAAAAACGTAAAACCATTCCTGTACACTTGGAAGGTGACCTTGTCGAGATCCAGCCAGACAATAATTCAGTCCATTCACACGATTCACACTATTAGATTTCATGCACATCGAGTGCTGCGGCTTCACCGCAAGACAAGACGCACAACGGACTGAACCTCGACCAATCAATGCTCGCAGTCTTTACACATATCTGTCACACACAGAGGTGACTGATAAGTTCCGAGGGACCTACTTCCAAGCAATAACGTCAACAACAAATGCTGACATATGCAATCAGTGTCAAAAGGCAGCCTCCAACCATTTCTCATGACAAGACAGTTTGTCTTTTTCCTGCCTGCTTTCACAGTGTGTGGGTGCACAGCAGCAAAGACTGCCGCTTTAGCTGCTTTCAACGTTTTCCTTTTGCATTTTTACGTCCTGTGAGGAAAAGTTCTGCCCACATATGTTTCTGCAGCAGAACAGAATCCTCAGCTGGGAGGAGAGCAAGGATCCTGCAACAGGTGGTGTGGCCCAT
Organism: Lipophrys pholis; assembly: GCF_963383615.2. NCBI lineage: Eukaryota > Metazoa > Chordata > Actinopteri > Blenniiformes > Blenniidae > Lipophrys > Lipophrys pholis. The sequence goes on along the minus strand of NC_137639.1, from coordinate 6,705,783 downwards.
CCAGCTCAATTTCCCTTTGGGTGGGCTGGACTGGTCACTAAAGAAAAGAAAAATAGCACCATAATAACCTTTATTTCAAACTTTAAAGTTTTTCTTTGCCGTGAAGCGAAATGCACTTGATAAAAATGTCTCCATTTTCACAACGTCAAACAAATACTACAGAAAATGACTACAATCTCAAAAAACACGTTTTAGTGAAACCTCCTGGTACAAAATTCAGTGAAATGTTTAAAAAAAAAACTATCGCTGTTGCATTATGGGTGTTTTTACAAACTCACCCTGACAGCATGACTGTGAGGCTCGTTGGATAGGAATGAGGTGGCTGTCTTTCCAGGAAATATTTACAATTCTCTTGGAGGTGTGGCCAGATTGGAACCTCTTGCGAGCCAATTTTGTTCCAGGGGCTTTATGTTTGACAGCCCTGCTTCAGTTTATTTCATTTTGCACATATCCAACAGAGGAAAACACTGAAGAGAAGAAGGATGTGCAGGAGAGATATAAAAGCCCCTCAAGGCTTGTAGAGAGAATCTCACCTTATTAAATACAATTGAGACCCAAAATGTTATAATTAATCAAAGAAGACACAAAAAGACAAAGATAGACAGTATGAATGAGGGAGGAAATTTAAAATAAAATCAGAAATAAAAGAACAGAGGAAGCACTCAATAAGTAAAATAATTGGGATTGATTCTCATGTTAACACATTGACATTTACAAAGTTTTATTATAATGGTGCACACATCACGAAAGACGTTTAAATGTGTTTAGATGAAGACCTACTGCTCACGCATTCGTGTCTGGAGGTGAGATAAAGAAGAAGGAAGAACAGTGTTTGCCTTGGGGCCCATTTAATAGCTGTGATTTGGAAGAAGATACCTTTAACTCTATTGTCTTGTCACAGAAAGCGAAGGCTTCAGTACAGCTTCAGTACAGCTTCAGTACAGCTTCAGTACGGTATCGTTCTGGTGAAACCAGCTTCAGGTTTAGCTCTGCAGATCAATGATTTGTTTTCTGTGAACTATGGTTCGGTTGAATGGAGTCAGTATTTGATTGGTCCTGATAGCATTTCAGGCGCTCTAAAGGGTTGAGGTGTTTCTGCAGTTTTCGTGTAAATGGACATGATTTTCAAAACGTTCCTGTGAATGTGAAACTTTTCTGAAACGAAAATGCAAAATTGATGCGTTTTCACTTGAGACGTTGTGTGAATGGAGTCGAAGAAATTTTTTGTGGGCATAGTTTACGTATATGAACTGAAACTCTATCCTTCATGCAGCCAAAAACATCGAGTTCCAGTTAGTTTTGGTCCAAGTAGCAAAAGTACTTCAACAGATGCAGACAACGCGCTGTGACTTCTGATTCCACTGAACATTACAGTGAAACATTTAAATAATCGGCGACTCAGGGATACATAAAAGTAGGAACCTTTAAAATGAGGCCGTTTCCTTCATCTGTTTTAGCTTCTACAAAATGTCTTATACATTATTAACAAAGCCTTCCATGCACTGCTTGTTGTACTTAATTGTTCAGATGGTTGACTTCACTAAATGTGACTAAATGTGTGCACTGGCAGAGTGTTTGTACTAAGATTCTGTTGAATGAGGCCAAAGCTGACAACTACAGGAACACCCTAAACCTATGCAATACCACATTTCAAACCCTAATTCTTGTGTATTCTGCTAAAAAGAAGGAACACCACAACCTAACCAAACACTTTTGTTCACTCAGGTGTAACCAGGTGGTTTTAAAGTATTGTGTATTTTTCACACCAAGGACCTTTGGAAGAAACGCTATTTCAAACCACAACATAACCAGAATGTGTTTCTATCTCTGGGAGCTGTGGATTCCCCCCACAGTCCAGAAACATCGGTGAGACTAAGTTGCTTATCGTTTTCCCAAGTGGTATAAAAGATAAATGACTGGATGGACGTACTGAAGTTCAGTAATGTGTCACAGAAATTAATGTCATGGTAGGGAAACATTTTGAACGGACGTGTTTTGAACCCTGCTGATGTATTCTTGAAGCCCCAACCGGGTTTTTCATTCAAATCTGTCCAGGTAGTTTTGTCTTTTGCAAGTTCAACCTATTAGAAGCAGCTGACCTTAACCCTTTATCTTAAATGGCGGCATTTTGATTGACCTCCAAGTGTAACTACATCTTGACCAAATCGGCCACCACGAGTCTCGTGCCAATCATGTGAAATGTTGGAGTCAGAACATTTTCTCCAACAAATGGGTTGAATTTGATATTCTCCTGATGTGTCCAGGGTATTCTCTGCCCAACGGCCCGACGTTAGCGAAGACCGGCCCAAGCCCCCGTGACTCTAGCTTGCATTAATTAGGTGTAGAAGATGAATGCATTAATGCCTGGGTTTCTGAAAGTACCCCTGCTTCACTTTTTGTGCCTCAAGCTTTTGCACAGTTCTGTGCATTCATCGCTCTGTGATTAATTTGGTATGGGACTCTTGACCTGAGGGTCTGCTGAATGTAAAGTACAACATTAGTCCTTTTCTACCAAACCATGTGAGAGGTGCTCTGTGCTCATGCTGGTACTCTGCACTGTGTTCCAATGTCACGCGACACATTGTACAAGCTGTCAGATTAAGCAACGGAAGGCAGATAAAACGCCGACACTGACACTACAGTCTTTCTGTCAGGATCTGGCGCGGCGTCTCAGACGCTGCGTTGGCCGTCACTGTGAGTCACTACATGAGACGATTTTCATCACAACGCCCTTCACGTGTTGAGTCGGGCCCATGTTGGACCGAGACCGTGTGGGCTAATGGATGCTGCTGGCGCTGCGACGTCTCCCTCCTCTGGTTTTTCTGGCCAGATAAATTTCAATCTCCCCTTCCTGTTGGCAGCGTGCATTCCTTTGACGCTTAACTCGTGTGTGACTCTCGTGTTTCTGAAGATATAAAACACGTCGAATGTGTCTGGGCGGCGATCAGGAAGTGACCGGTGACACAACCCAGACGGTCAGCCACACAGAGCTGGAGATATCTGGCAACGGTCTGGAAAATGATTTGTGCTGCGATTTAGTCAAACTTCTCTGATTTTGTGTGTGTGTGTGTGTGTGTGTGTGTGTGTGTGTGTGTGTGTGTGTGTGTGTGTGTGTGTGTGTGTGTGTGTGTGTGTGTGTGTGTGTGTGTGTTGTCTGCCCAGTGACACCCAGCGAGAGGCTGCTTCCTCAGAGAGTGATTGGTTTGCTGGCGAGACAGTCTGTCTGTGCAGGTGGGAGAGCTGCCCGTGTCATCATTTCATTTTCTGTCTGCTTGCACTTGCATCCAATCCCTGTCATTCACTATTTTCCAAGCAGCTAATCAAGCTCCCCTCTCTGTCACCTCCATGTTTCATGTTTCACGTCGCCTGTTTTATGTTTTACTTGTACTTGCAGAGATTCAGTCCTCCCTTTATTTTCCTGGCATTTACTCTCCTTTCAGTCGGACATTGTCTGAATTCATAGACGCAGATAAAAAAAAAAAAAACTAAAAACAAAAGCCATTGAAAAAGCAATGAATGAAACTCAAAAATGATAAATTTATGATGAAAATAGTTGTCAGGTGCACTTAAACTCAAAGCCAACTCTATTAGGAAATGTTCCTAAACTATAAATCAGCCCCTCCGTGAGGAATGCAGCCAATGGTCTGCCTGTGAAAGCACACAAAGCCACCGAGTACATTCAGTCCAGATTTTTGTACACTATACTCTTTATCTGCTTGTGTCTGATTAATCTGGACATGTGGCCAGTGAGAAAACACAAATCCTCTTTTAATTAAGTAATAACAAAAGGGAAGGCTAAAGTGAGAGATGCTGGCACTGCTGTGATGACCCCCCCCCCCCCACCCCCCCTCCCGGCACACAGATGCCCCATGCTGTCCGACATCGTGCAGACAGATTACTAAAAGTGTTCAAGATCAAATGACGGTGATGGTTTAACGGCGACTGTTATTTCACCGATTCTTTTATCCATCCAGCGACTGCTGCTAAGAACAAGGCTCCTCAAAATGTCACCAACAGAAAGGAAACAGCAAACGTATTGGACCAGCACAGTCACTCACTACACCACCTAGTGGTGCAAACCAATATTACAAGACTAGTCAGGCAGAGCGAGCCGACATGATATTTTTAAAATAACATTCGAATTGTTGGTTTTTTCATATTCTGTAGATTAGTTTGATGAGTTGCTGTAACGTACTCTCTATGTCTGGCTCTCCACGTTTTGCCAGTGTGCTGCCCGCCCTTCATTGTTGATTACTTCAAGCTTGTTTTAAAGCAGGAAATATTACATCTAATTTTACAGTATATGCAATATTAATATTTCGGCATTGGGTGATGATGACTACTATTAATTACTGAAATTTGAAGAGCTTTCCGTTAGCAGGTTGGGACACACAATAAGTATGCGGATGCTTGTGCGATGCACAACATACAAGAAAAGCCACCGGTAAACAGTTTTTGCTTGTCAACAGGTACATTTAGTGTGACTTCTGTTGGTAGAGTGGGTCGTCTCATAAACGCAATGTTGGTGGTTTAAGTGTGCATGCATACGTAAAGCAGTAAAAACACATTATCTACATGAAGTCCACGTCCACGGACCAAATGATCATTGCTTCACTCGGGTGGTCCTGACAGCAGAGGTGAGTGCCTCCCCAACAGTATTCCCAGCAGAAATACCCCAGGAACAGCCACGACAGGATGTTGGGGGGTTGTGTTGGAACAAGTCTGATCTTCTGCTGACGTCTTAGCGCCAGAAACCACAGGGCTTCTTCAGAGGTCTTGAGGACTCCAGGCCCTGATGAATCATCTTATTGGCAACATACAAAGGATCAACAGCCTTTTAGTCAGCGGTGGTCTTAATATTTTGGCCCCTTGGAGGATAAATGTCATGTGAACACAGTCACCCAGAGATAGAGCATGCTGATAGTCTAAGAACGGTACAATCCGTACATTAATGTTGGCCAAAGGACGTCACTGAGGAAGTTTGATAATGTCATTTAAAAAACAATCGAGCGAATGTTTCCACTCACACTTCAGGTTGACATCTCAATCCTGTGTGACGTACTCTTAATTAAGAATACGCTTCTATATTTAAATCTTGTGTTTTTAATTTAAAATTTTCAGGTACTAAGGGACTATAATAATTTAACTCAAAAATCTGATTGAGAAATTTAACTCCATGTTGTCTGTTCCATTTTCAAAAGACACATTTCTGGACACAACATTTAACCGACCCTGTGATTTTGGATTGTGCACAAGAATAAAACAGGTTGCAATCCAACAAAATTCCCAACTGGAGTGTCACTCTTCTCTCTTGTGACCTGATTTACTGAGATCCCAAATAACATGTGCTAAATTATGTGCCCACACAAACCAAATGCGCTTTTGGCATTTTGTGGTTGATCAACTATGAATAATAGCATGATTGTGATGTCAATCAAGTGCAGACGGGAGTATTTAAATGGGGATTTTGGATGGATGGTTGAGTACCAGCAAACGCTAAATGACATGGAGTTGGACGTGTTGGTGGAGGAAGTTGTCAAACAAATTTGAGCAGTAAAGCAATGAAATTTAGAATTTGACCAAAATAAACCCCCAAACAAACCCAAAAGCAGTTTGGGAGATGATCTGTCACATAATCAATGCTGTGGTAAAAACAAGTGCAGCAGAAGAAATTAGAAAAGGACAACAAGTAGAACAAGAGGAAAAAACAACGGTCTCCACTAGAGGGTGGGCGAGACTGCGCCTCGTCTTTAAACGTGTTAAATAAATAGACGTCTATGTAAATGACATTGTGGTTGATAAATCCACTTGACATGTCTGATGTTGCTGTTCCATGAAGGCAAATGCTCTAAATTGATAACGTCTGATATTTTGACAGATGTGAACCTGAACATCAGTGCAGTGATAATCGAGTGTGCAGAGGTTTTGTTTTTTTTGTGCGTGGGCACAAAAACCTTTGGTCAGTCCCGATTTGCGTGCCATGGATTCCATGAGGTGTTGCAAACTTTCTTCATCCATGAAGACATCATATCTGTGAAGACGGTGAACTGTTGCCATAAAGGTATGCACATGGTCAGCAACAATCCTCAGGCTGCAGCATCCAAATCGTAACTGGCAAGCAGGGGTGCGACGCATGCCAAGGAAACATTGCCCACACCATTACACCACCAGCAGCAAACTGGACTGTTGACACAAGGCAGGTTGGGTCCAGGGACTCCTGCCAAATTGTGAGTATACCATCTGTATCCTCAGCGGAAATGGAGACTCATCATACCAGGCTTGGTTATTCCAATCCTCAACTGTCCAGTTTTGATGAGCCTGTTGCCCACTGAAGTCCAAAATCACTGTTCTTGGCTGGCGGGAGGTGAACCTGCTGGGGAAGTCTGTTGCTGAAGCCCTTTCGCCTCAAGGTTTTTTTCTCCTTGTTTTGAATAGATCACCCATTGAAGTCACCACTTGAGGTTTTGAATCTTCCATTTAGGTATGTGGTGGTAATATTAGATAATAGTAATAACAGGCCACCTATTTATCACAAACGTTTGACAGTGTTGAATTTAGAAATACCTCAAACTAAAATCCTTTTGACTTCTTGGGTCAAGTTTAGAAAGAAAAAGCACTTGAGTTTGATTCAAAAGGCAAGATTTGGGATTTTTCAATACATCTAATACAAAAAGCTGAACCAAGGCCATCCCACCAATTCTTGAGATGTCATTAATGTCACTAACTTGTTGTGAAGTGTTGTGCTGCCTGGTTCAGGAAATCTTTTTTTTTTAGCCAAACAGCACAGTGGAGAAGTGGTGAGCTCTCATTCTTCATAGTGAAAATGTAACGGATTTGAAAATGCGCCACAGATTCTGTGAGTGTGGACTTTGTTCACCTTTTACTCAAATTCCATCCAAAAAACATGCGATTTAAGGTAAATGGTGACCCTAAAGTTCCTGTAGGATGGATGGATGGATGGACGGATGGAGCAGTGGCTCTCACACTTAGGCGATGTAAACTTTGATGGCTCATCTACATCTAAAATAACAAATCTATTAAAATCACTATACCCCCCTATCACAGTGCAACAGTACATGCAGTGCCAAACCATCCCTGGAAATATTGAAACAGTGAAAATAGACTGCAGGAGATCTTATAGACTTTGGGGCAAACACACCAGCTGCAGTGGCAACGTTAGGACACTGTGTATGAGAAGCTGAATTTAAAGAGAAGAAGAAACTGCGGGTGTCACTTTTTGGGGAGAGGATTTCTACAGGAGATTAAACTGGAAGTGACTGAGGCAGACACTGCAGTCACTTGCTTTGGAAAAGCATGAGTGCGCATCCCAATCATGAGAAGGTGAGGGAACAAACCTCCCGAGCTCTCTCCCAGTCAAATGCAAAACCCAACCTTTAAAACAATGAACACTGATTTGAGCTTAGTTTGTGAAGTTATCAAGAACTTTGTGTTATGGCCCTGATATTTACATGAACAAGCTCTTGTCAAGAACATTGTTGAAATCCAGGTTTAGAGACCTGAATAGGAGCAAATGATAAGTCCACAATACGCAGCAACTGGCCATAACATTATGACCAGAAGTGAGGACCAATCATTATCTTTTGTTTCAGACCAGTACTGAGGAGAGAGGGCGGTCGTTTTGGGTAAAGGATGTCGTCGATGGAGACGCCAGGCAGGAGAGGAAGAGGAAGATGGCAGATGACGTGACGACTTTTCAAGTGAGAAGCCCAAAGACGAAGAAGAAACCTTGTCCTGGTACTTTTCATAATATTTAAGCAGTGTTGTAGTCAAGACCACCGAACCCAAGACCAAGACAAGACCAAGACATTAAGGGGCTGAAAATGTGGTCCTGAGATCCAGACTGGTCTCTAGTGCTACAAAACTGTAAACCAGCAGGTGAACATTTTGTCCTCAGAGTTATTGGGTTAGGAGTAGGACAAATAGCAAACATGAAGGTTTAGGTAAGTTTGACAAAGGCCGGATTGTGCTGGTATAAAACTGGGTCAGTGTAGTTCCAGAACTGCAGCTGTGGATGTTTCTCTACAGGAACTGTCTTATGGGAGGATAAATGGTGACGCTCATGGGTAACTAAGTCTCGCTGTCACAAAGTAAGAAAGAGTTCAGGGTAGTTGAAGGAACACAACAAATTTGAGTGATTGACGTCGTCGACTTCTAAATCCCAAGAATATCCAATCCATCTACTTGCGGGACAAACAGGATCTGCTGCCAACATCTGGATACCACATCACAGTGTCAGTGGTCGGGTCTGCAGGTCGTCATGAGATCATGCTTCACCAGTACGCACTGCAACGTCAGCAGTTAGAGATGACTCCTCCTTTAAGGGAATATTTATGTTTGACATTACGAACGACCCTGCTGCCACATGATGAAATGGACACACACCATACGTACATCAGGAAGCTTCGTCCACATCATAATGTTCGGGGACACTAAAGCTACTTTTTTCTGATTTGGCATTCAGCGCCGTAAATTCGACCAACAAATGATCCCCCCCTCCTTCAGCTGAAGAACGATTCCCGAATTCCTCGGACTCCTCTTGAGGCTCCTTTGTTCCTATTCAGATTGTTTTATTTTTTTCCTTTTTGGTGGACCCAACAGCGAGTGTGAAAAATCCAACATGAAGAACAATTCTGGTAATTAATCATGACAGGATTGTTTTTGAGGCTTCCAAGTGTTTTCCTCCTCTTCCCCCCTCCATCGTCGTCTTCATCTCTCATTTATCTCTCTTGTCCTTTCTATCTCTCAGCAGGACTTTCGCCTCAGTTCACCATCACAGAGCCCCCCCCCCCCCCCCCCCCCCCCCCAAATTTGCTCCAGCACTGCACATGGAAAACAACTGTCCGGGTAAACAAACTCGCCAGTTAACAAACATACACATGCTGGTGAAGTGAGAAGCATACGGACTAATACACACTCTGGACGCACACAGACGCTGCAAACATGAGCATTGAGTGGCCACTTTAATTACACCAGCAGTGGGGGTTTCCTTCCCTGCCACCTCCACTGTGGGCCCTGAGATATTTAATAAACCTGTCACCGCCAGGACTCCCCGCCTTAACCTGGAGCTAATGAGACACACACACACACACACACACACACACACACACACACACACACACACACACACACACACACACACACACACACACACACACACACACACACACACACACACACACACACACACACACACACACACACAGATGGAGGGGAAGTCAGGTCAAGGGGTTTTGCCACTTGCAGCTGAACTGGAAGCCGGTGCGATGTCACAATGTCAAGCAAGTCCATCCAAACAGGCTGTAATCCTCCATCAAGCCGGCCAAACCAGGTGTCTGCAGATCCACACACTGACACAGAGGATCTGAAAAGGCCCCGAGGAAATAACGTTTTAATTTGCAGCCTCAACACTGCGCCTCATGTGGCGCCGGTCACGCCACTGGACGGCTCAAAAGGACATCAATGTTTTGTAATACTCTTGTAAACAAGACTTTGTCACTCTGCTTTTATCGCATTTACCTCAAGTCCCTCTGGATTAAGACATTAGCCTGGCTGCGCTGCTGCGTGCTACACACTGAAAGAAATGGGCAACTAGAGCAGCCCTGAACCTCACGCAACAGGAAGCCACCAAGTTTAATAAGGACAAACACGTTTGTTTTATTGACGAGCAACTAATACATACTGCCGAGACTTTTTTTTTTTTTTTAATATCCATGCAGAGAAAGCTCAAAAACGGGAGGGGAATAAAGAAAAGAAGAAAAAAAAAAAAAAAACCTTATTTCTCCATAGGAGGCCTCACGCTACCTGAAATACTAAACATTTATCACACATTGCTCCCTATTTCTCCAGGTCAGGCGAGCCCCTCCAAACACACAAATATCATTTTATTTGCTGTGAAATTGCAATGACCTCCAGTGAGGACTTTAAATAGATTTTACTTAGGCCCCGTTTACACAGCGCCTCAAGTGAAAACGCATTGTTTTACATGGCAACAATGAAAAAGATGTCAGTGTCCACGGAAACAGCAGAACGCTGTAAACGATGTAGTTTGTTTGCCAGGCCATGAGTTGGCGCTCTTGGTTGTTGTTGTAATGAAACGACACACGGTGACTGTCAACTAGAAAAACCACCAAGTCCCAGTAGAATATGGACTGGGAGCCATGACACTCTGGAGGCAAACGTTGCTGTGATTGTCCATCAACTCAGCAGAAGAACTGTTTACTATGGCCGTGATGTACATGAACAGTAGCAGCGTTTTCCAAAAGTTGCGTTTACCCTCGTTTCCTTGGGGACAGAGCATTTTAAAAAAAGTTTTCAGTGACTCTGAGCACTGCTGTCTTGTCAACCCCCCCCCCCCAACTGCAATGAAAATGTAATTTATTTATTTATTTTAGCGCATAATACCTGTGACGCAGTCTCAACACCTTCAACATGATCTGCCACATTCACCCATTCACCAAACGCCACGCAAGGCGCCCAGACGCCACTGGGACCGACCTGTAGTTCAGAGTCTTGCTCATTGACCATTTGATACATGGACGGGGATCGAACCCTCAACCTAACAAGTGATAGTGTGACGGTGTAGTGGAGCACGTTTGTTCAGAAGGACAGCGGTCGGTGTTTTGAGGAGGTTGGGGTGGATGATCGGTCCCACTCAGCTTATGGGAGGCATCAGTAGTCTGAAGTCAACTCAGTATTCCGACGTGACAAATAGAGACGCGACTAAAACATATTTCCCTGAGATCCTGTTTTCACAGCAACATTTCAAGTAAAAACAAATCATTTTTGCATTTTCATTTTGAAAGCAATGCCCGTTTCCACGGAAATGGCTGAAAAGCTGAAAACCATGCAGTTAGCATGTTGGACCACAAGTTGGCGCTGCTGGTTGTTTTTGTTTCTAATGTCTACATGGAGACGAAACTCAAGCGTTTTCAAAAAGTAGTTTTCCACCGTTTCTACAGAGACGAAGCCTGAGCATTTTCAAGAAGTTCTGTCCGAGACTTTTTAAAAATGTGTTTTCCAGAGCGACAAGTGCCGTTGTTTTTTAAACAAATACCTAAAAACTACAAAAGTTTTGCATTTTCACTTGAAAACAATGTTGTGTAAAGGGATCCTCAGTCTAACAAAGTTGTTGTTTTAGTGCTCGAATCAGTGCATTTAAAAAAAAAAAAAGAAAAAAGAACAAAGTATAAACTCAGTCATTACAGGTAAGTAAGAAACCGACCACAAAAATAAATAAATAAATAAATCAACAGTTTCACTGCTGTTAAGATGCAAATTATATTCTGTAATATCTAGTAATTTGCGATTGTGCAAAACCTCAGAAAAATCATGTTTTACTTTACATTTTAGCTTCTTAGGTTCCAATAAATTCCGATGAGGTTAAAAACAACTAATATTATTGTGTCATGGTACGTCATCGACAGTCTAGTATTCAATCTCTTGGAACAAAATCCTCCAAATTCCAATTTCCTCTTAATTTTTTATTGCTATAACATCAAATGAAGGTTTCTTCAACAAGAAGACAGTCTTAATAGACTTACCACCAATGTCAACAGTGTGAGCCGTGTGTGAAAGCCGTGTGTGAGAGCCGTGTGTGTGAGCCGTGTGTGTGTGTTTTGTGAGATGCTGACGCCTGAAAAAGGCGGCGATCGGCAAAGACAGGCCTTAAGATGTGAGATCACGAGCTGGAGCGACAGAAACAACGTAAGCAGCCAGCGAGCCGCAGGAATCATAGTCAACCTTCATCTGTTGCACTCCAAAGCTCTGTGTGTGTGTGTGTGTGTGTGTGTGTGTGTGTGTGTGTGTGTGTGTGTGTGTG
>NC_137639.1:6656444-6691444 GCF_963383615.2 Lipophrys pholis | reverse complement strand
ACAGTCTGTGCCGTGCCTGAACACATCAGGTGGATTGAATCTGCTGATGTGCGGCACATGCTCAGCCGTCTGTGCAGATGTGCTGCGAGGCCCAGCTTGAGAAATGCTGTAATTTTCGTTTCATTACTAACCTGAAAATTCCCCACTCGTGAAATCAGTTTGAGAGTGAGAACACAAAAGAATACGTTCGGCTGAATCTCTGATTCTTCCCCCAGCGGAGGAAGCCGTAAAGTGATGGCAATTTGTTCGGGACTCTCAAAGTTAAACATTAAAATGCATAAAATGATGCATACTGATGCGTGCTCAGTAGAGATGGATGAAAACATTATTCCTTGTCAAATGTGAGCCAGTTGCATATATTTAGAGGAAGTTGGTAGCAGTGAGATTGATTACTGTTATTTAGCAGGTTTCGCCGCTCGGAGGATGTTTCAAGTGCTTTAAACTAGACATGATTCATAATGTAGCTCATATACGGCTGTTGAATTCAGTTCATCCCAGATCAGCCAATTAAAACCTTCATTAGACTGAACTCTTAACGAGCAGGAACAGAAGCAGAAAGAGTCGTTCCATGTGAAATGAGTGGAGAAACTCAACAGAACATCTCGGATCGTCATCCATTCATCTGCTATCCAGCTTCATTTGAGTCACTGCAGTGTTAGTTTAGCCCCGAGGGATTAATCCAGAATATTGGATAATGTTAACCCACAGTATGACGTGATGAAATACTTTCTTGCTCCAAACGTCTGTTTCTCCAAACTGAACCATAAACCAGAGAGTCGGAGCGGCACGCCGGTGAAGTGGTTAGTAGTTTCACCTCAACGCTAGAAGACTTGGGTCACATTTAGACAACAACGTTCCAAGTGAGAAAAAAACCCCATGTGTTTACATGGCGACATTTGACAAAGATGATGTGGGTTTATTTAGTCAGTTAGTTTATTTAGTTAGTTTATGTTTCAGAGACCATGTACAAAAGGCCCTATTTACACGACAACGTTTCACGTGACAACACCTTATTCGCTAAAAAAAAGGAGTGCGTTTACACTGCAGCAGCGGACACAGAGACAACGATGTAGTTAGTATGCCAGGCCACTGGAGGGCGCTGTTGCTTGATTTTGTGATGAAACTACACAGACGTGTGCAGAGAACAAAACACTATAAACGTGAAGAAAATGGAGAGAACCCGACATCCACATGGACTAATGATGCATCGGATGCTATCAGGGGAGAGTCTCAACTATTAAACTACTGATCTGGACGATAAAACTGGAATATGGACCATACCCAGTCTGCGGGTCGTAAGACTACGCGGCCGCCATGTTTGTTTACAACTGGATGAGCAGGAGGGAGGGGGAGAGATGAGCATGCGCAGTAACAGGCTCTGTGGCCTCCATCAGTCTCTGCAGGAGGGATTTGCGCCGTTAAAGAATCTTTCCACCTTGGGAGCCGGATTAAAAATTTTGTGGATACAGTGCATCCGTAACATGGTGCCGTGTAAACCGGCCCCCTCCAAAAGTGAAGAAAGTTTTGCGGATACACTCGAATTCGTCGTCGTGTAAATGGGGCCAAAGATGCTTCGTATCAGATTTTAGCTGTAGCTAGTTTCCATCTTCCCTCCTCGGGCACGGAAGTGGCAGAAACGATGTAGTTAGCGTCTTGGACCAGGAGTTGGCGCTGTTCTTTGTTTTTGTAATGAAACCACACACACATGAACTCAGAGAACAATACATTCTGAACATTAAAAATGGACATTCGTATCGACAGTGTCATGGATGAGGTAGAACCCAGAAGCAGACTGGACAGGTTTCTGAGTTTGACAGAGTTTATTTTAAAAAGTCCAAGGCAGAGGGATTGAAAAGCACAGATAAGAGGAGGGAAAACACAGAATGACGCGGGATCTCAAGGGGACAGAGGATCAATGACGATCTGGCGCAGACACAGGAAGGGATCTGACAGACAGACGACCAAGTTGGGTTGTTATTTTGGTGATGGCCAACAATAAAACTACCAAGTCCCAGGAGAATCTGGACTGAGAGTCATGAGACTGGAGGAAAACATTGTTATTGTGCATCTACTGAGCATGTGCAGAAGAACAATTTAATTCGGCCATCGTGTACATGTGCAGTAGCAGCGTTTCAGAAAAATTGCATTTTCTCCTGTTTAAAGGAAAATGGAGTCTGCGATTTTGTCCACCGTGGGAGCTGTTGTCAAAAAGTTGCATTTCAGTTTTTCCGAGCATCGTTGTTGTCAGACATCCAAAATGCCACAAAAGTTTTGCGTTTTCACTTGGAAACGTTGCGTAAACGGGCCTTGTCCCAGGGACTTTCAGTCTGGGGTTTGTATGGTCCTCCTGTTCCCGTCTCTTCCTGCTTTCTAACCACAATCCAAAGACGAGGCTCACCTGTCACCCTCAACTGGCCATAGATATGGATCATGTGGTGTCTCATTGTGTTATCCCTACAGTGTCAGCTGTTCGCCGCCAATAACCTCAGTGTCAGCTATGATCAATAATTAAACTTCCAAATACAAATTTAAAAAGTGGTCCAGTCACGTTTCTTCTTGTAACGAGTCATCTCTAAATGAAACACATGCTCACTCATCCGGACCTGCTAAAAGTAATCCATGCATCTATTTTAAAACAAGAGGGAACTGCTGTAGTTCTATTTTGACAGGAATTAATCAGAAACTGCCTCTCACACCTCCAACTAGAATTGAAAGCAGCAGCTTGGCCTCTCACTGGGACTGAAGACTAAAGAAGATCAGGACCCACTGACTTTTGAATGACGTGCCTGAATAAATAATAAGCCTCTTCCGAATGCATCATCTAAGGCCCTGCTTACGCGACAATGATTCAAGTGAAAACGCAAAACGTGTCAGGACTCTCAGTCCATCTTCTCCTGGGACTTGGTAGTTTTATAGTTGAGAAACATTGTAATGACAGTCCAACTGGGTCGTCTCTCCATATGAATGTCCCATTGTTAGTGTTTATGGCGTATTGACCTCTGCATCTGTGGTTTCATGACAAAACTACCTTGTTGCCTTCGCCAACAAAAGTTGGCCGCATTTATTTATTTATTTATTCATTTATTCATTCATTCATTGGATTATATGTATGCATGGTACCAACTAGTGGCCAGAATTGCATGGAATGTTCAGGGCTTCATTTTATCCAAGGACGGTTCCATTAAACTTTGAGAGCTATTAGGTCACGAAAACTTAAAAAAAATGTATTTTCAACATAACACGCTCAGTTTTAATCCGATTGATGACAAACCAACGCCCAATGTTTAGTTTTCCATTCCCTATCCTCTGATATTCTACATGATGCAGTGACATCATCACCCTGGTTAGCGGTTCAGGGGGTCACATGGAAATTGTAAAATGTGTGTACATCTGTGTCAAACATCGACAACATGAAGCAATTCAAATAACCATGACAAATGATGGAAGGAGTGGTGTGGTGGATCTTGTAATCCGTTGGTTTCCATGGTGACAAATGTGGCGTTGGCGAAGGTACGCGCTCTACCGTGTGCCCGTTCTAGTTTGTGGTGTTTCTGCCATTTCCTTGGAAACCAATATAATTTTTCAAATGCTGTGAAAAGTTTCTGAAATAAAAACGCAAAAGCGACGCATTTTCACTTGAAACGTTGTCGTGAAAAAGGGACTCAAGAGAGCCTCGTCGCCTCTGTCACCCTCATGAAGGCGTCCCGGTCTCCAGGTCAGAAAGGACTCTTCTGTAACAACAACCCTCTTCATTGTTTTGGACCTTTGACTCTTCGTCAGTCTTGTGCGGTACAGTTATACAGGTTTGGGTCAGAGTTGGTGGAGATTGATTTCAAAACTGTGTCTGATTGGTGTTTTCAGTCTTTCTGGCATTTCCATGGAAACTGACCTGTTTTCAAAAGTTTTCCGAAATAAAAACACAAAAATAATGCATTTTCACTTGACACATTGTCATGTTGTATATAGACTCGTTCATTACGTTACTGAATTCATCTTTACTTGTTACGTTTATGCTATATATTAAACTGATTGTCTCTGTCCGGTCCTGTTATTGGTATTATTATAATTAGCATTATCATTATCTGTTATACATTCAAACCTCCATAACTTGAAGTGTGTATAGAATGGAAAGATGTATAGACGTTAGAATGGAGAGTGTGAGGTTCGTTTTCAGGAGAAGAAGAATACCCTTTTACATTAGGTTTAATATTTCCTTCCTTATGGACAAGGCCCAGGTCTAAAGTTTAGGCAGAAAAATCAAGCGTTTTCGACAAACTATCATGGTTTGAATGAAGAACAAAGACAAAGGAACCAAGAAGAATTAGAGGTTTAGCGTGCATTAACAAAACTGGTGACAAATCCAAAATGTTCAGTGAAAGGTTTCTGAAAGCAGTTGGTGTTTTTTCAGTGCTTTGAAGGCGAAAGCCATCAGGAGCTATGATAGAAACATTGTTCAGTATATGATAATGTAAACTGGATGTTTAGATCGCGGCCAGGAACTCATAGTTGAGATATATTTCTAGAAATGTTTGCCCGTTACCGAAAATACCTTTCAATGCTAAACCAACTTCCCCTTTTACATCCAAGGTTCCTCCTCAGGTTTGGTCGGCAGTGCAGAACGGTGCCAGGTGCAGTCCTTTTTTGAAATATCGCCAGCTTTAGTCCAAGCCAAAAGACTACAACTTGCTCAGCAGTACACTAAACAATCACTAAAAGACTTTCCATTTTTTCTGCTGAATGTGTGGCGTCTCGCACTGTGGAGGGCTATTGATCCGCTTCAGACCGGCTGATGTGATAATTCACATTTTTGTAGCATTTCAAAGGTTTGCGTAAAATCAGCTTGACAGTGGGATGAAAACATATCTTCACTTCTCTTCCCTCTTATGTATCGGTCCCCCACTTTCTTCCTCTATATCCCCTCATCTATCTGCCCCCTTTTCACCCCCCCCCCCCCCCCCCCCCTCCTTCGCCACTCTTCTATCCGTCACTTGCGCCCCTTTCTTTTCTCTTTCATCAGCCTGTTCTTTCTGCGCTCAGTCATCTATCTCGCTCTCAGTGTGTCTGAGCATTACAGAGCCGTCAGAGTCGATTGTGTCCCAGTCAGCAGCGCAGGTCAGGTAATGAATCTCTGCCCCCGCCTCTGGAGCCCAGCGACACGGAGCTCTTTTATCACTGCGCTCAGCGGGGGCCGGGCCGAGTGGGCTGGAGATTGGTTGGTGCAGGTCCAGGTTAGCATGGAGAGACCACCATACAAGCACTTCATCAGGCTGTAATGTGGCCTGGCAAACAGCAGACCGGAGCGCGATGGGGGCTGGGTCAAAGAGCTCGGCTGATATATAGACTCTGGCTCTTTTTTTAATCAAGAACAACTGAACTCCGGAACTCTTTGAGGGTTTTTTTTTTTCTGATTGTCCTCCAGGATTTTTCGATTCTATTCCTCAGTATTCACGTCAAGGAGCTTCCCTACACCATGATGCTGCCACCGTGCCTCAGGGCTGAGGCAGTGCATTGGAGCTTATGTGCAGGATTTGGTGTTACCAAACTAAATATATGGTCAGATTGTTAAAATGTCGAATACTCACGGTCATTCTTTAGGTCCCATTTATATGATTTAATGTTTTCAAGTGAAAACAGAAAACATTTGATTCTTTTTAGGTGTCTGTTTATACGACAACACTGATCGGAGTCACTGAAAAGGCAACTTTCGGAAAACCATTCCCAAGATGAAACTTTTCTCAAACAGTTCGACTCCGTCTCCGTATAAAAAATGCAACTTTTCTCAAAAACTGCTGTTGCACACGAGCAACACAGTCTTAGTAAAAACTTCTACGCATGCATGAGAAGGATTCATTCATAACAAGGAATGCAGCATGTGCTCTTCACTCTTTAAATAAAAAGCGCTTCCCCAATAAAGTCCACGTTTGCTGCACCATCATCTAGATCACATGTGGAGACAAACGAGCGATACTGAGTCGACCAAAACAACGAAGAAAGATTGCTTAAAGGAGTTTCAGTGTTTATAGCGTAGTGTTCTCTGCGTGGTACATCAGTGGTTTTATTACTAAACAACAGCACCTACTAGTGGCCCCTACAGGAATATTACATTGCTCTCAGTGCTTCTGCCGTTTCCAAGTATACGGACATCGTTTTCAAAACGTTGTCTTGTTAACACGAATCTTTTCTAAAATAAAACCCCAAAAACTATGCGTTTTCACTTAAAACGTAGTCTGGATTTAATCTGAGGTGGAATCCGCGGTAAAATTGTGTCTCCAAACAGCTCTGTTCTGCAAAGTCTGGGCAACTTCTTGGGTGTTTTGGTAGTCGTCCATATTTTCACCTATATTCTACATGATAGATTCAATCAACTTAGTGTAGAAACTTTAAGACGGTCGATTTTTAAACAGTCCTGTTTTATAGTGCTTATTTTTTGATGAATATATATGACTTTGTAGAAATAATGTTAAAGTTGAAGGCATTCATTTAAACTCTTTTGAAAAATAGGACTCAGATTCATCGTATTTGCATCTGGAGAAATATTAAAAGGTATGACATCCACAATCTTTTTTCGCTTTGAACTAAAGCAGATAAACTGAAACGTATAATGTCCTACAATGGAGAAAACATTTAAAAGAAAACCCTTGACCATGTCACTCAGCCTCAAGAGTAAACCGATCGCATGGTAAAACAGTAAAAAAAACCATTTCAAATTACAGGCTGCATGCTGCTATACTTAACAAAAGACCTGAAGATCTTAATAAACGGTCGCAGCCTGCATGGAAACCCCAAATTAAATGATATTCTCTCATTTTGAAATGATATCTTCAGTCAAATTTTGACACCACAGCCAGGTTTTCCATGTATATTCAAAGCCACAATTCAGTTCTGTCAAGAAAAGAAATCTCATGAAATTTGTGGAGCAGCTCACAGTTCAATGCTCGCTCGAATCTTGGCTTTTGAAACTCGAGGTCATAATTCATTTCAGACATTTAAAACATTTCGTGACGGCAACAGTGAAAGGTAAAATTAATTTGGTAAAAAGTCTCCATTTTTGTCAGACAGCTTTCAAAAAAGAAAAAAAGAAAATCAGAGTTAATATTTGTGTGAGGTGAGTTTGAAATGCCAAGGCTTCCACTTGGTGACCAAGGAAGTTTCAGGTTAACTGTGTTTTTTTTTTACTTTGTAGAAAGTACCTTGACGAAGACGAATGAAAAAGACCCAAAAAAAGCTTCAGGCTCCAGATGCAATGGGGCAGCCATTATTGACATGCCTCTGCGATGTGGTGGGGAACTTGGTTAAAGCTCCTTTGGGTGGATCGGTCGGGTTGACGGAGCCTGTTTCAATAAAGGACCAGATAGTGTTTGCCAATTAGGAAATAGGAATCAGGAGTCTCACAATTCCCGGCCTCACGAGGAGAGTCTTTGTGAATGAGAAAGGAGAACTCCACTGACTGAACCGCAGATTAAAGATATTTCCATGAAACAACAGATTAGTTAATCACCCTTGAGGGTTCATGGTAGTTTGACAATCCATCTTACATATCAGAAGGCCAACAATTGTGTTCCCTAACGTGTCCTGTGGGAAATATCCTTAGAAATATGGGGTTCAGTGGGAAATACTGCAGCTTGTTTTGCCTTTGTGCAACCAGTGTGAGAACTGTTTTCAATACTTGTTTAAGGCTATGTTTACACAAGAATGTTTACAAGTGAAAGCAGAAAACTTTAGTTGGGTGGTCTCATTACAAAAAACAAACAAAAACAAAACAACAACTGCGCCAACTGGTGGCCCGGCATGCGAACTACATTGTTTTCAGTGCTTTTGTAAGCATGTTTTCGTCCACAGTCCAAAAACATGTGGTTGAGGTTAAATGCCTGTAGGTGTGAATGTGACTGCCCGTCTCGCCCGTCTCGCCCGTTCCCATAGAGAAATTTGTGTTTCAGTAAGTGAAAAAACACACACGAATAACACTTACAAATATACGTACATTACATAAAAAAATCCATCAGTAGAACGGAATCGGAATAAGATTAACTAAAAACATTTCGGCTCCTGACAATATCAACTTTGAAATCAAGGTTGTTAAAATACCATCGTAGTACATATAAGTTCATGCCACAGATCAGATTCAAATTAAGTAGGACTCCTCCTGCCCTGTTCTGAATTCAGCAGGGAAGTAGCTTTAGGGACGAAGGGGTTCTGGAACCTATTACCCTTTATGTGAGGAAGTCTGAGCCTAAAGCCAGAAGGTAAGAACTGAAACTGAGTATGTAAGGTATGGGAGCTGTCAGAAAGAATGACACTGGCCTTCCTGATTAATTGTCTATTGCACAGATGGATTAGTGTGCACTGTTGGACTGCCACAATCTTACCACAGGTTTTTATCACACTGGTCAGTGCATTTTTCGAAACGGTGCAGAGGTGATCGGTCCCTTGTCTATCTTGCCTTCTACCTCTTGTCTGCTGGGCCTGGCTCCAACCCACACTGCTCTACCCTCCAGATTAACCTGGATAAAAGATGATTCTCAGTCAACAGTGATTGGAGGAAGGCTTATGATAATACTGGTGGTTCACAAACGTGGCAGCAGTGATGCAGGAACTGTACTGGACTGTCAAGGTGAAGAGTATTCTACGTCTGTTTTCTAATGAGTCAGCAACCCCACCCTCACCTATGGTCTTTCTTCTCCGTATCAAAGAATGAGATCACAGAAACAAAAGGAAGAAACGTGTTCACTTCACATGGTGGTGGGTGTAATACTTTGTAATGACCACCAGGATTTAGGACGAAATGAGACACTCATTTTTAATCTGGTTCTAGTCCACATTGAGATTAGCCAGTTCTGGCACTGATTTGCTTGTCCCCCGGTTCTGTCCCATCAGAAGTGTACCACATATTGTCAACTTGGTCAACGAAGCAAGGCTAAGTTAGGCATGATGGAATCAGGAGTTGAATCCTGGCATGTATGATTCTACTAATTAAAGCCTAAAGAAGAAAGAATGAATGGCTGTGGCCTTGCCTGGCTTACAGCAAGGGGGCATCGTGGATTGCTTGGGGTCTAGTTGGGTTTAATTCCCACAGAGGACAGGTCACCACTGTTGGTCCATGAGCTTGACCCTTGACCCCTACCAGCTCTCAGAAGTGCCCTCATGTGGCTGCCCACCACATCCTAGAAATAGGTTGGGTAAATGTGGAAAAAAGAATTACCCTCAGGGGATTCATAGAGTACGGTTTGCCGAGTTTTGGTTTTGGCGTCACGTCACATCAACCAATCGAATTACGAGCTCCCGTTCTCATTCGCCGCCAGGCACACCACAACCTTCAGTTTTTGGTATTTTGTGGGAAGATTTTCACATAAATGAACAGTTTATCAGTGTCTCACCAATGCACCTCACCCACGCTCGTTTAAAAACAAACACCTTCCAGGAAAAAAACCCTTCAGATTCCTGACATCCTGACACTGCCGTGTTGGACAAGAGCCCATTAAATGTCTAGTCAGTTAAAGAACTTGAATTAGTACTTTCACTCATCAAGGACGTTACTCTGGTTGAATGAGCTCTTGTACACATTACAGGCATGCAACTGGAAAAAGCGTTGCTTACTTGACGGGCTCTCCAACATGCGGTATTCCGTAGCTCTTTAGTTTGATGAGAAAAAACAATTTTTAACGTATGTTGAGATGGGATACAGGTGAAGAATCTGATATCTGAAGTTTATCTGAAGCCTATTATTTTATGCATAAAGTACAGTAAGTGTTCACTGGGTGATTTCACGCCAGTTACTGTGGACCACAGGCATTTGGTGCAGCGAATTTCTCATGGTGATTTTTGCCACCACTTCTGGATATGACAAACGGGGAGTGTCAAGGTCACGGGCCTGCAGCAGTGTTGTTATACAAAGCAATTAAAGCGCTCCTCTATGAGGCGTTTTGTGAATGCTGCATACGCATCGCTATCGTGTGTCCTCTGCCGTCTTCATTGGACTAAAGGAGGCTCAAACCTGTGACGTACATGCAGCGTTCAGTCTGCACACGAGTTGGACTGCCGCCCGCCTGGGATCAGCTGACCAGGCTGCTCTCAGAGGAGCTGCTTCAGGGGAAAATGCAAAACTTTTGTCAGGTTTTCAGGGTCTGCCTACATGACAACAGTCGTCAGAACCATTTAAAACACAAGTTATAGAGGGTTTTCAAGGTGGAACTTTTTGAAAACACTCCGTCTCCGTGGAAACGGGGGGAAACCAAACTTTTATGAAGTCCTGCTACTGCGTGACATGAAAGGAGTTGGATCATCCTCTATTGGAAATGTAACACAAGGACATCATTTTAAAGAAAAACACCATTTTACCTGCATTTTATTAGTGAAATATATGCGTTAACGTTTGCGTCAATCAGCCAACATTTGGCAGAATGGATATTATTCTCTGATGGCTATAATCAGCTGATTGAATCGGGCCCGGATTCTTAGCTCGCGTTTACAAGACAAGGTTTTGAAGTGAAGATGAAAAACTTTTGCGTCATTTCGAGGGTCCCTTTACAACGGTGGTCAGAGCCACTGAAAATGAACGTTTTAGAAAATGTCACGACTTTGCTGGAAATGGGGGAAAAATTTAACTTTTCAGAAACAATGGTAATGCGCATGAGCACCACGACCACAGTGCAGTTCTTCTGCACATGCTCAGTAGATGGACAATAAGAACCATGTTTCCTCCAGAGTGTCATGCCTCCCAGTTCATATTCTCCTGGGAATTGGTAGTTTTATAGTTGACAGTCACCAGAATAACAAACCAACTTCATCGTTTGTCCACTAGAAAGTCTGTGTACTCCCATTGTCAATATTCATTGTGTATTGTATTGTATGTGCGTGGTTTCATTACAAAAATAACCAACAGCACCCACTAGTGGGTAGTAACATGAACACTACATTGTTTTCAGCGTTTCTGCTATTTTGTGTAAATGGACATCATTTTCAAAACTCACACTAAGCATATAGTGCGTGAGGTCGACCGAAATCCGTCCAGTTTGAAAGCGACCACTGCCGGCTTGAGTTCCTCAGCTAATCCGATTTCATGTGAAAATGTATTCATGTGAGTAAAAAGCTGTTCGGAGGCGAGTGGTGAAAACAGTTTGACTCAACCTTTTACCTCAAAATGACGACTGGTGCTCGGACAAGGTGGCGGGGAGATGGAGCGGTTTACTGCATGCTGCCACAGCAGAGCAGCAGTCTGGGTAAACCCCTCCATGACCCCTCCATCTTGTCCGGCCCCGTCGGACGGAGTGACTTCATACTGTGACTCGCTCTGACTCAACTTTTTCTCCTTGTTCAACTCTCTCTTCCCCCCATTCGTTTCTGTCCAGCTCTCTCCTTCTCTCTCTATCGCCATCCTCCCTCATTCAGTTCTCTTTCCCCTCTGCTGCAGCTCTTCACGTCCCCTCATCCTCCCTCTTCTGCCCCCACACCTCCCGTCTCTCCTCCTGCTCCTCTGTTGGCACAGTGAGCTATGATTACTCATCCTGGATAGCGAAGCCTCAGCCTCCATGCCCTTCCTGTCTACTCCACCCGCAGTGTGTGTGTGTGTGTGTGTGTGTGTGTGTGTGTGTGTGTGTGTGTGTGTGTGTGTGTGTGTGTGCATATGCATGTCTCACAGATTGGGTACGAGGGCAGTGCGTCACACCTTCTCGTGTGAAATGAGTGATGAATAAATGACTGTATAATTCAATCTGAGCCCGGTCAATATGCAGAGGCTGAATATTTAAAAGCCTCTAAGCTCATCTGTCAGTGCAGAGCCATTAGCAGAGGAGGAGGAGGAGGTGGAAGAGGAGGAGGAAGAGGAGGAGGAGGAGAGGAGAGTACTGCTGGACATATTGGACATACCTCAGGAGAACTCTCCTCCTAATGTAGTCAGCCTCTTTGGCCATCTGCACAGTGCATGTGAGCTTTCCAGTTGACGTGACAGTATTTGTTTCTGTGTCGACGTGTTGTATGAGTGTGTGTGTGTTGGCTGCATTTAAAAAGGGCTTGACTTTTAACAATCCCACTTCTCCGCTCTCCCTCCACCCCCAAAAAAAAGACGAGACAAGAGAGGTGCTTAGTTTGTTAAAAAAAAAAAAAAAAAAAAAAAGCTAGGCTATGTGCCGGATCAGACAGGCTGAGTGGGAGGAACAATGACCTAGTTTCCAAAAAACACTCGGCAACTCCATCGGCACCACGAGCACGCTGGAGAACAGATCACGCAATGTACTGCCTCAAATCTGGCTGAGGGTGTGTGTGTGTGTGTGTCTGTGTGTGTGTGTGTGTGTGTGTGTGTGTGTGTGTGTGTGTGTGTGTGTGTGTGTGTGTGTGTGTGTGTGTGTGTGTGTGTGTGTGTGCGTGTGTGTGTGTGTGCGTGTGTGTTTGTCTTTGTAATTATCTGCATTTTTTGGGTTTTCTTCATTTTTCCTCCGTGCACATCCTGTTTTCACCTCTCTTTAAAGAAAAAACTTTTCCAGTGTCTTTTTCTTTTATCTGTCCCACTTCCTGCTACGAGGCAACTGAGCTGGGTGGGGATTAGTAGCTGTGTCACGCTGCTCTGCTGGGAGGCCACAGGGTCCCTGACTGCCGTCTGACGACCCGTCGCCCTGCAGACTGAAGTCTGGCATTTCGAGCCGGACCCTCGCTTCATTTCTCCATTTGGAAGACATTTGCAGGACTCAGCAACACATTGGTCTGCTGCTCGTCTCAGATCAGTCCAACGTAACACGATGAAGCGTAATATGACACCCGACACGCACTTTATCTAATTGAATCTACTTAGTTATTGATTCTATTGTCGCTTTTTGCACTTATAGGTCTATTCACTGGACTGGGGTAATTGATTTAGGTTAATGTCACCGTCACAAGCAATGGGTAATTAATGGAGACTGTACAGTGTCTACATGTGTAACTGATGACCTGAGTTGTTTTCCGAAGGCACTCAGGCAAATTGCTGTCCACGGTCCCTCATGTGGCGATTAACAATTAAGTGACTCCCTGCCCCGTCTACCCTGAGAAACTGTTTGTTGTCAGAGAACGAGCTGCACGGTCGTGTTTTGTACTTCTAGACCAAAATTTTCAACACTAAAACTGCTGTGATATCTCAATCAGCTCATGTGTCAGGACAGGGGTCGTGACCTGTCGTCACATTTCTGACCAAACTTTTCCTAAAATCGTTTTTTCCAATCCTAACGAGGGCTGCTTGATAGTTTGTGATGTCGTGAAGTACTGCAATCCTTATATGACTACTAGTACAACAAACTTGTATTCTTGGATTGTTACTTCCAAATAACAGTGTTCTTTTACTTCTTGGACCCAGTTTCAACCAGACACAACAGGAGCATTTCAGTTTTTCTTCTTTTTGATCATGTGTCGATCCTTTCTTTTTCGTCATGTTTCTTTTGTCTTTGTGCTTCGGATTTCTGATTGATACGATCTGTTCTCAATAGGATCTCATGCAGTCGGGCTTCACCAGATTTTCCAATTAACATAAATACATGACTACAGTGCCTCAAAATGTATAATTTATTTCAATTCAGTCATTCTTATACAGTGTACTGTGCAAATATTGATGATAAATATGCAATACTTTGTGCAGTGATCCTTCATTTTGAAGTCTTAGGCCACATTTACATGTACCTGGGTATAAAATTGTGATATTTCTCTGCGTTTGGGCCACGTATTTACACAAAAATGCAGCTATGACTCACCACAAACGATGATTCTTGAAAGCACCTTCCACAGTGGAGACCTGGATAAACTCTGTGTCTCTGGTTGCATCTGAAGGCTGAAGGATATTTACATCACGTCATTGTGACGTCATGTTTTTACCAGGATTCTGATTGATTATCATGGCTTTATGCTTCTCGCTACACTGCCCGCTACAGGTTTAGCTGCTCATAGTAGCTCTGAACCAGGTGTATATGCGGTCCGTGTAAATGAAGATTTTCTTTTCAACGTATAGAGGGAAATATAATTTTTTTGTAAAAACCCAGGTACGTGTAAACGTGGCCTCGCGCTGTCTCTGGTTTCTGGATCCTTGACTTCCCCTCCTCATGTCTGATTGCTGCTCCTGCTCTGATGTGTTTCACCTGTGCCTGAGTGTGTGACTGTCTTCTCCTGGTGACAGCAGTCTGTATTGGGCTTCCTGTTCTGCATCATGGTGTCTGTCTGTGTTCTTTGTACCACTTTGTTCTAGCATATATTCCTGAGTTCCCCAGGTCTCTGCTTCCTGGAAGCAAATCTGGGTGAGTTTGCACACAATCCAATGATCCACCGGATTTTCACCTTCCATGTGTGTCGACAGTTTCCAGTCCTGCGGCAGGACATTGGGTGTTGTGCAGATGGCTCATCTCTCATCGCAACCTCCTCAAAGCGGCTGTCTGTCAAAAAGTACATGCAGACCGTCACCTCACTCCCGCTCCCACATGCAGGGCAGCAGGTGGCGCTGTCAGCTCTTGACGTCCACCTCCAGACCTTTCTGCAAACTGACCCCTCGAGTCATCGACGCGTTCCACATTGCCAAGAAGATTAATGTCGTCTCAGTCAGTTTCAAGCTCCGCAAAACCAAGAGGGTCCACCCCACGATCCACATCAGCCAGAACAAATCTACACAGGGAAGCTCTCTGGTCCCTGCCTTTACCCAGATTGTGAATGGCAGCCCAGCTTACACCGTTCTTCTGGAAGCTTTGGGGGCCCATGGAAAGGTCTTGAGTCCTGTCCTGTGGCATTTTCCATCCCTTTGTCATCAGGTACTCCCTTGACTCCCACCTGGATCAACCTGGGCCGTCTCTCTGACCCCCAGCTCTGATCCTCATCTGCTGGGAACCTACTCACTTCCTCCACCTCCCCTTCTCCTGGTCTTCATTAAAGAGAGCTCTTGTCTCAATACCTGCTGTGTCCTTTGAGATCTTCCCTCACCCGTGACACTAACAATGCACCTGAAATGCTCCAGGACAGCTGTCGATGAGGTGGCAGTTAATCATCCTAGAAAGTTGATGGTTTCATTCGACAATA
This sequence comes from Lipophrys pholis, assembly GCF_963383615.2. Lineage (NCBI taxonomy): Eukaryota > Metazoa > Chordata > Actinopteri > Blenniiformes > Blenniidae > Lipophrys > Lipophrys pholis. The sequence continues at coordinate 6,676,429 of NC_137639.1, read as the reverse complement.
CACTGAAATCCGAGTCAGTCCCAAGAGGTGGCTCGCACCTTGTACGGCCAACCAGTCCCAGGTGGAGTACGAGTGTGGAAGAGCTTTTAGAATGTTACAGCAGGAGAAAACGTGTGGCATTAGTGAGGGATGCACCAATACCACTCTTAGCTACTTGCCAATGACGAGCACTTATAAAGCCCAACTTCTACTCCATAGCGAAGGCTATAGGCTTCTGTGAACCACCTCTGCGTAGACGCTACGCACTGCCCTATGTGTATTTGACCGAGCTCGCTCTGTGCCGCCACATGCTCCAGCTCGCTGTTAATGAGTGGATCGGGCATAATTCAATCATGCATTGTTGGTGTGTGAGCCCTGAAACTTTTTTCCATGGTTGGAAGTGCATGTATCTGCATACGTGAGCCTTAAATGTCCCAAAAGGCCATTATTTAGTATTTGAGTTTGCAGAAGTCAAGTTTATCTTCTTCAGCTTTTTGTTTTGACCACCTCTGAATCACCTCTCAGGTGAACTGAGTTTTACTGGGTGCTTTTCGTTTGACTAACGTGAAGACCAACATTCTAAACTCACAATACTACATTCAGATATTGCAAACCAAACAGCTTCATGGCTGATTATTAGGTGTTAGATGCAGTAATAAACCCTGTCAGGCTAACACGAGGCATATTTAGATAGTGAAAGCACCCTCTTGCTTCCTTTATTTCAGCTTCTCAAAGCTGTGTGCAGCTGTCTTCTACAGCAGACAGAGCTGCAAAGGCCAGTCTGTGAGAAAATGAAAGTGTCTTTGAATGCATTAATTATATGTAAAGAATCTAAACAGAGGCTTTCCTCCTTATAGGAAACTGGTTTTTAATCTGAGGCTGCATATTGGAGGTCAGGTTCAGCCTAAAGGGCCACAGAATAAAACAAAGAGCGTGGGAGACGATTAATTGGTTTGAGGAAAATCCTAAATACGTTTCCTCTCCATTAAACTGTTTACATTCTTATGAATTCACTGAACAAACCACAGAGATTCAGTTTTTCAGTGAAAGCTACACAAAGACATTTCAGAAAGAAAAATCTACTTGCATTAACTGCTTACATCCTTTTAGGCTGGCTACAAACTGTGATTTTGACATATTTCTACGTTCACAGCGAGTCAAACTGTATGACATGAGTCGAAGAACTTTGGGCACCACATGAAGCTTCCTGTGTGCAGAATGCTCGATGAAAACGCAGGCTGAATCACAGCCTACGATGTACGTGAGTTGACGTGATTGCGCAATATTAAAACGTCATAAGCGAGCACCATCCATTCAGGAAAAAGAAACCAGCGGAGCATCAAGAGAGCCCTCGCCCTTGTGGCATTTATGTGTTTGGAGAGAAATCTACAAAAAAAGGCTTCTGCTGCCACAACTCTACTAGGCTATTCTTCTTTACAGCCAGCATAATTGTTTTTGTACGTGTTTTGCTTTGTAGCCACAAAGCATCTATTTGGGTGCAGCGCCAGTGTCTTGCTGATCAGTATGTCATTTCATACTGCATTTCTATTGGTTAGGTAGCTGACGTAGCTCGCAGCAGCAACGGTCATGATCAGCCCAAATATCTGACACAGTCAGAACTGTATCGCAGGTTGTCTTTGGTCACCATAACAACGGCCTTTCTCAACTAGTCTCATGAAGGACCACCGATTCAGAACCAAGACCAAAGATATCGCCACTGCTCTCTCACCGTTGTTATCGTTCCTCTGGGAAAGTCGCACAGTGTCGCAGCCATTGGGGTCAAATGTAAAACGGCAACACCTGCTGGTAGGAAACAACCCAAACATTAAGGTCTCATTTACATGATGGGAAACATATTTCTGGTTGGGAAGGTGTTTCTGATTTCTCTGATACTGCAGCAGTGTCTGACATCCACAGAAATATCTGGTAATACAAGAAAATCACAGAAAAGTAACAAGTATGAGTCAGGATTGGATTCAATCATAGTTTTAAGGTGTTTATTTGGCTTTTGGCTTCCAAGGACTTGCAGCATGGAGATCTGGAGTGCACGAGTTCAATCAAATTGTGGATCTCAATCAAGAGCAGAGTGCTAAACGTATTTGTGGAGATAAGCGTCTCCATGAAGGAGAAAATGTCCAAGAAATCAGAAAAAAAACAACACTAAAAATGTGGAGAACTTGACATTTTCACTTCTCCGTGGAACATATGTTAAAGTTCAGGAGGTTAACAAAAGTTTCGGTTTTATTTGGTTTGTGCTTAGTTTGATATTTCTTTCATGGAAATTTCTAGACACAAATTGTTTCAAAAAGCAGAGGTGCTGTTTCCATCTTTCATTCAGGGAGACTCTTTTTGTAAAAATATTTTTATATCTATTTTTCCAAGGCCTGACCTTTTGCCTAAAACCTTGAATTCACTGCAATTTAATGTCGAAATATCAACCCTCCGAACAGTAGGAGGGGATTTCTTTCTTTGGCAATTTCTCGTTCATATTGCAAAGCTTTTCCATGAAATCAGGAGAAAATCATGTTTATCAATGTTCCAGGTTAGAGACACTGGATTTTAAATATTCTGTGTGACTTAAGACCTTTTCAAGTGAAAACACATCGTTTTTGCATTTTCATTTCAGACAACTGTTTGCCTTTACACAGCAACATCTAGAAGATGATGTCCGTTTACACAGAAACAGCAGGAGCACAGAAAACAATGTAGTTAGCAAGTTGGGCCACTAGTTGGTGCTGCTGTTTGGTTTTGTGTTTGGTTGACCAGGACCGCTCCATCTCCCCGCCACCTTGTCCGAGCACCAGTCGTCATTTTGAGGTAAAAGGTTGAGTCAAACTGTTTTCACCTCCGAACAGCTTTTTACTCACATGAATACATTTTCACATGAAATCGGATTAGCTGAGGAACTCAAGCCGGCAGTGGTCGCTTTCAAACTGGACGGATTTCGGTCGACCTCACGCACTATATGCTTAGTGTGAGTTTTGAAAATGATGTCCATTTACACAAAATAGCAGAAACGCTGAAAACAATGTAGTGTTCATGTTACTACCCACTAGTGGGTGCTGTTGGTTGTTTTTGTAATGAAACCACACACACATACAGGCAGAGAACGATACACAATGAATATTGACAATGGGAGTACACAGACTTACTAGTGGACAGACGATGAAGTTGGTTTGTTATTCTGATGACAGTCAACTATAAAACTACCAATTCCCAGGAGAATGTGAACTGGGAGGCATGACACTCTGGAGGAAAACATTATGGTCATTGTTCATCTTCTCGTGCATGAGCAGAAAAGTTGCGTTTGCCCCAGTCAACACAGACACAGAGTCTTCCAAAAGTTGACGTGTAAACGTACACCTAAAACGCAGAAGGAGTTTTGTCTTTTGACTTGAACACATTGTTGTGTTGTTTACACAGTTTAGAAGCTCTTCCAACTATTTAATCACAATATTCAACAACCATATTATATTTTGAATACTGTTAAAGTATGAGTAACTTTTTGCAGTGCAGTACTCTAGGGTTTAGCATATAGCTAAATTCTGACTCTGCGCGTTAACCTAGCAAAGCCTTTTTAACTTCAGCGAAGTCAAGCGAACGCAGGTCTCATGAGGTCAGTGTTGTAGTCGACGGTGTTTTCTTTCTCACACTGGGCGGATCAGAGCTTAACAATCACAAACTCGCCTGAGTATGACGAGCTTGCACTGTTAAGACTGAGAAATACTGCTGCGTGTACAGTAGCATCGGGCGGTGTGTAGCCTCGACGCAGTCCTTTCACCCTGGAGATACGGCGCCACGGTTTTATGTGCCGTGGGCTGGTGGAAACCATATGAAAGTCATTGGTATTGTTTATTTTCCATCATAATGAACAATTTGGCACAGAGAACAGCAGTGACACAAGTTTCCTGTGTGGTGTTGTTGGAGGTGTGCAAAGTGTTGTAGACGGCACCAAAACCATAATGTTTTGTGCTGCTCACGCTTGAATTTGACAGCGTCTCCAATAAGGTGCACATTTACTCCACCATCATCTGGATCACATGTGGAGTTTCTAAACACACCTCATGACCTCGTAGAGCGGAACAATCACAGTCCTCGTGGTCTGCGTACTTCAACCACAGAGTTAGAGGTTTTTGGAGGTGCGAGTAGCAGCGGCGCATATTCTTCAGGTATCACTTGAATAGGCCTATAAATTAGGGTTTAGCAGCAGGAGATGTATGTTGCGGGTTAATATCCATTAGTTGGTTTAATTTTTAGACAAAAATACTGACACACCACCTTGACTGAGCAAGACAACGTTTCTCTGTTTGAAAGCTGTTTATTCAGGTACTGCCGTGGGGCGACACACTGATCTCTGCTGCAGCTCTGACTGGTGGTGGGCGGGCACATGACAGGTCAGTGGCACCTTGTACATGCACAAACCAACTAATATTTGTATTGCGGACTAGCGTTGCTCCATTTTGAGCTTCTTGACGTGATAGTGAAGGAATCTTATCTGTGAGATGTTGAGTGTATTTGGTTTTCACACCTTTCCCTTCCTTTTCCCAGTGTCAGGAATCACTAAAGCACTCTCGGAAGAGCGACTGAAGAATGTTTTCCTCAATCAGTCATTCATACATGCTTCATCCAACCAGCTGGTGATGAATGATTTACCAGATTTCAGCTGAGATTGGACAAATGGCAGAGTACAACCTGTACAAGTGAAGAAGATAAACACGTACAATCACATCTTTGGACTGTGTGAGTAAACCATATAGCATCTGGAGAACATCTATGGAAGCACGTGGACAACCCAACTGTGCTCACCTTTACACAATCAATCCGGCACCGCCACATTAGAGTTCCCCAGACATGTTTGGTCTGTGAATGTTTTCAGCCCTCGTTTACCTTTTGTTAAAATGACTTCATCATTCATGCTGTTACCTTGACTAGTCTGACTTGACCAAGTCCAGTAGCCTCATTCAGTTGCTTTGAGATGCATTGATCCTTTAAACAAGAGCGTTCTGAGGTCAATGGGTGAGTCGGTCTCACGGCTTCATCATCCAATAGGGGAATTCATAGGCGATCAGGCTGGCAGATACTACTGAGTGGTGCATCATGGGGGATTTGGATTATGGTGTACACAATGCAGACTGGAAAAGAAGTGGGTTAACGCCCTGGACTGCACCACTGATAAAGTCTTTATGAAAGTGTTATTCTTTTCCTATATTTTATCTGCGTATCAGGATGAATATTCTTTCTTGTTCTAGATATGTGGGATTTGGAATGTTTCATATTTTTGTTACTATCAAACATTTAGAATTTGGGATTATCTGTAACCTAGTTAAGAATATTTTTGATGAAATTAACCACTCAAGGCTCTGTTGGCCTACTGTGTGTATGTTTGAATGAAAATAAGCTGTTATTAGTCATGTTTTGATGTATTTATGTATTTATGAGCAACATTGAGGCAAATTTTTACAGTTTGGCAGTAGTTGTCAACGATTATTAATGATTAATCCTCATATTAGGAGTACATATTTCTTTTTTTGCCATGTGTCAATAGCTCCACTCAGACCAGCTCCTGCTCGTGGGTGTTAGTCTGGTCTGGTGTGGCTCGGTTGGTGGAGTCTCTGTCGGAAGGCTACAGTTTCGATTCCCCATCGCTCCCTGTCCACATGTTGACGTACCCTTGAGCAAGACCCGAATGGAATGAGGGAGTTGCATGTTATAGTGCATGTAAAGTATGATAATAATCATTATTATACCCTTGGGGAAATTTCTTAACTGAAACGACCCATCGGCGGCCATGGCGCTCCAGGAAGCCGGTCGGCGCTCAGGGGTTCTTGTTCAGCCTGGCCACTGTGGGGATCTAACCTGTGACATGCGACCTCCTCCTATCCCAAGCCCGCCTCTCTACCCACAATTCCACTGCCCGATTAACAGTTTAAAGCACTTTGGGGACCGCTCAAGTGGTGGAAAAGTGCCGTATAAGTGAAATCCATTTACTGTTTGGTCTAAGTGGTCGTATTTGGAGAGGTTAACATCTTCTCAGGTGGAACAAGTGGATCAATGACCCTCAATTCTTGCACTGAGATACAATTTTAAACAGATGTGAGGTGTTTTCCTAAAAAAGATGTTGGTGGTGGACACTCATCGGTGCATGCGCTCCCATGAGATTCCGTAATCCCTACCTAATGACTTCTAGGCTGCAGAATCTTTGGTGCCACAGCTCCAGCACAGGCAGGTGGTCATAATGTTCTGGCTGATCTGTGCGGCTTCAGACTGAGAGGATTTCAGAGTAACTGCTGCAGTTTTGTTGAGCAGCAGAGTGGATGAGTTGACCCTGTAACTCTCTGCAGTTTGACCCGCAGCTAAAGCGAGCGGCTTCAACCATCTGTCCTTAAAATGTCACAGCAATCATCCCATAACGTGTGAATATTTGCTGTAGGTTCTTTGTCCCACATGCTATCCCCCCCCCCCCCCTGCCCCCCCACCCCACTAATGTGTTTTTCTCTCTCAAGTAATTTTTTTCTTAAAAATCACCGATTACATGACAGTTGGTGAAATACCAAAAGGTTCCACGATGTTGAATGTGATGGTCTCTCCTTGTGTTCTCTTTCTCCAGTTAAAAAAAAGAAAAAAAAAAAAAAAAGGAAGGACGGAGTCAAGTTTGGCCTTGTTGACCGGATAGTGTTTTTGGCTCCGTCGGTTCCCATAGCGACCGGTGCCAGTGCCGTGGTTACGGCTGGCTGGCACTTCCTCCTGGCAGGCGCCCTGAAGACACTTCCCCGGCCTCTTTCTCCCCGTCTTCCCTCCTTCCATCACTCTCTCGCTCTCCTCCGTCGTTCTTGGAAATGTCGGAGTCGGCCTCTAATCTTCCTCTGCCTCCGTCTGAGTTTGTCTTTATCTCGACAGCCCCACTTCCTCTCTGCACGGTACTTATCGCAGCATCTCTCCTCTCTTCCCCCTCCGACTCAGCATCTCCCCCTGCCTCCATGCTTCCTCCTCATTCTGCTCCCTTCCTGCCTCCGAGCCTCTCAGCCCCTTATCTCTCCTTCTCCCTGCCCTTCCTCCGCTCGCTGCATTACAAACTCTTCCTCCTCTTGTATTCCACTTCAATTTAATTCACAATAAAACAGGCCTGCATTTAGAGGGAGAGAGAGGCAGAGCAGGACTTTTTTTTTCTCTCTTTCCTGCCCGCTCTCTTCTTGTTTTTCTGGTATTATTTCAAACCGCCAGCACAGGCCATTTTCTTTCATTTTGCTCTCAGAGAATCTCAGCGCCAGCACTTGAGGCAAATAAGCCGGCCGGGCTGCAATTTTCCTGATATGCATTTTGTTGCGCTGAATAATAGGCACTTATAGTGGAAGACAAGCAATCAGTCAGTTAACACTCTGATTCAATGCACCGCGAAGGAAACTCCTATATGTTGTCTTTGGATGATCTATTCGGCCTCTGAAGCGACTTCCAGATTTAATCTCCGTCTGTGACAGAGGTGCAGCGCTGATGATTCCACGTGCTGTAATTACAGCAGATTTGTTAGTGCTATAACTCAATTGGAACATGACTGATAGCCGAAGGGTGACATTTACGCTCATTACAGCTGTAAGCATGTTCTGATAAATGCCATTTCCCCCGTCTGTGCAGTTATCCCAATCAAAGTCAAGGTAAGGAGAGGCACAGCCGGCGCAGCATCACATGGAGAGGCTGATATATTTTCAGCGCGGGGTAAAATCTAGATGAAATGAGAAAGGGAAGCTGGTGAATATAGATAAAAATATTCTGTCTGATATTTTCTTCTTTTTTTTTTTCACAAGAAGGTCTTCCAAGGACTTGAAAAAGTTACGTGTGAAACGAAAAACAACCTTAAAACAAAGCACGGAACAAGATAAGGATGACCGCAAATACATTTCAAGCAAATCCCAAAACCCACGCTGAGATGTTGATTCTGTGGGTGTTTGTTCTGTTCATGGGAGATTTTTTATTTATTTATTTTTCCCTATTCTTGAAAGTGCCGCAAGTCCAGTGGGCCGCACCGAACTTTGAGTCTTCTGTGCGACAGGCTGATCAGCAGGACTGGATTTACAGAGTTAGTTTAAGTCTTCACCAGCTTCCTTCTGCTCAGATGGAGCAAATATGATTTCTTCAGTAATGAGAGACTGAATAGAAAAACGATCTGCAAACCCTCAGCACTGGAGAGGGAGAAAATCCAGCTCCACTGTTTAACTGATGAGTACATACTTGAATGGCAGTTTATTTGTCTGGGTTGTAACACGGTGACACATTCCAATGTTGTCTTCTGGTAGCTGTAAAGCTAACAATGCTAAGCTAATCAATCTGGTGCTGGACACTGAGGTAAGTACAGGAGATTGGACAGGATTACACCCTAAATAACATTCACCCATTCACCCATTCACACACACACACACACACACACACACACACACACACACACACACACACACACACATCCACGCTCCAATGGAGGCGGCCGCCATGCGAGGTGCTCAGTTTGCCGTTCAGTGTCTTGCTCAAGGACACTTCGATGTTTGCACGGGGGAGATGGGGAATCAAACCTACAGCCTTCAGACTGAGAGACGACTACTCTACCAACTGCCCATTTTTATGAAAACTGAAGGACACTTCTGCCTCAAAGTTCTAATAACCTATATAACCATATTTGATGTTGTGCACATAAAAGTGGTAGAATTAGCAATCCAAGGATAGTTCGTATCCTTGGAATGCAGTAGCAAACTGCCACTTATAAGTTTTCAATCCTCTGGACTTTTTAAAGGACATTTCAAGGGTTAATCTTTACCCTGAGACTTTGTCAAAACACTGAAGCCTCAGGCTCCCAGTGTGTCCATTTTTCCATCTGGTCAGATTCTCAAATGGAAAATAGATTTGGATCTTGGGTTGCTGCTGTAGAACAAAAGAGACATTTTGAAGGCCCAACTTTGTCATTTTTAATAAAAAGACTCCAGATAATGAAGGTAAAGCATTAGCTAGAGCAGGACTGTCAAACACATTATAGTTCAGGGGCCACGTACAGCCCAGTTTATCTTGAGTGGGCCGGACCAGTAATATAAGGCCGTAATGACCGAGAGTGGACCGGACCAGTAAGATAGTGCCTTAATGAGCTTGAGTGGACCGGACCAGTAAGATAGTGCCTTAATGAGCTTGAGTGGACCGGACCAGTAAGATAGTGCCTTAATGAGCTTGAGTGGACCGGACCAGTAAGATAGTGCCTTAATGAGCTAGAGTGGACCGGACCAGTAAGATAGTGCCTTCACGACCTTGAGTGGACCGGATTGGAGCCTCTTGTGGGTCAGTTTTGGTTCAGGCACCTTTAGGTTGGACTCCCTAAACTACAGCCTCAGTGCTTCATGTTAGCTTCCACGCAGCTGTTCTCGACTCTGAGTCCTCTTGAAAAGAGCCGATAGATGAGGATCCGGTCTCATCAAATTGAGCCACCAAGGCAGAGCCTTTCATTCATCTTCTACGAGAAGAGCTACGTCGCTCGCGCCGAGCACAATGGGGGAACAGGTGGCAGGAGAGCCGGAAAAAAGCAGCCTGACAGTGTAGAGGCCAAAGTTCAAATCATAAATCACATCCTGGCAGGAGTGCAGTAACAAATCACAGTTGACATCTTTTGTGCGTTTTATGTAGATAAATGTGAAGCGCTGAAGAGGAAGCAGGCGGAGAGATGAAGTTACAGTTGCAGTGATTATTCAGAGTGCAGGTGGTCGAGACGGATCCGAGGCTCGACTCAACAGCTCCTGAAACTCAACGCTGAATTGATCCCTGCTGGTTGACGACGCCTTCATCCACCAAGTGAAGTTAAAGTTCAAAAGTGCCTCCATTAAGAGAAGGAGAAATGGGAATGATGGAGGGGAAGATCAGGAACTTGGTACTTGATCAGAAGTCTGTAAGCTGCATGAGCAGAAGAAGAGGTAACACTACGCTTTAAACTTATAAAGTATATGGTATCGCCGTATCAAATGTGCTTTATGTTGCATTCATGACATTAAAAATGAACGATAAAGAACAGCTGATATTTGTTTTATTTAGATTTATAGCTTTAGCCATTCAGCTATTAGCTCCGAGCTGTTTTAGCCGTTGTAGTTCTTTAAGCACTTTTAACCATTTTTGTGATTTTAGCTGTGATGGCGGATTTATCCATTATGAATATTTTGGCCACGATAAACATGTTAGTTGTTAAAATGTTTTATTTTGTTTTCATTGTTGTTTTAGCAGTTTTTTACCATTATTTGCAATTTTAGCTGTTTCCCCCGTTATTGCCATTTTAGCAAATTTAGCATTAGCCATTGTACCTATTTAAAATTCACGATAGCTGTTTTAGCTGTTGAAATCTTTTTTTGTGGTTGTGTTTGTCTGTGTTCGCAATTTTACCAATGAGCCATTACATATGCTTTAGCTATTGCAGCTACTTCCGCCATTCAAGTTATTTTAGCCGCTCTAACTATTTTAGCCATTTTAGTTTGTTAACCAGTTTGAGCGTTCTTCGGTGGTTTAATTATTTCACTTGCAGCTGTGTTAATATAGAAAGATGTACAAAAGTAGACTGAGTTGAAGATTCAGCAGAAATGAAGCGAAACAGGAAGGACGCAGAGACGATGGGGGAGCTTCTACTGATCCATAGTGAGGAGATTTGTTGGTGTTACGTGGACTATGATACTCTTGAACCCTGAAAGCTTCTTCAGGATGTGTGAAAACCTTCGACCATTGTCTACACGTGACCAAAAATTGATATCTTCTTCAACCTTGTTTTTTTTTGGAGTTTGTGTAATTGTGAAATACAACAACTGATATATTCTTACTTGTGGGGGCTGTGGTTCGGCTGGTATAGGTGAAATCCATTTACCAATTTACTATAATTTAAAGAAACTACTACTCTCTGATTCTTAGAAACAGTTTCACACAGTGTGTGTGGATCTATGACGGAGGATCTGTGATTACAAAGGTTGAAATATAGATTTACGTTTTCCATTGTTTCAGACATGGCTTTGATGCCATGTGGAGGAACGGCGGTCTTTATTCTTTGGAACAGTACTGACCCCACGACGGTGGTAGTAACGGTGAATTTACCTCACCTTTCCATCCCCAGAAGCTCCTTCAGAGCGGCTCGGACACACTTCAGCTGGGATCCGAACCTCTGATGAATGAAGCATGTTCCGTGTCGATATGCAAATGATCAGAGGGAGCGCCGGCATATGCTGTGGACATGTATGTGTCTGTCGGACTGGCAGTGACTCTGAAGTGATGATCGCTCGGTGCGTGCCAAAGAGTGTGTGTGTGTGTGTGTGTGTGTGTGTGTGTGTGTGTGTGTGTGTGTGTGTGTGTGTGTGTGTGTGCCTGCGTGCATCACACTGCGTTTTGTCCTTCGTTCAGCATCTCAGTCAGTAACTCCTTCCCTGATTATCAGCACTGTCTCTTCTATGCAGCAGCTGCACACACACACACACACACACACACACACACACACACACACACACACACACGCACTGATGAACATCTGGACCGTAAAGAGAAGATGATCGCGTCCCACAGCCCATAATGATCGGTCTGTCGCCGTGGTAACGCAGACAGTCGCCACCCACGCCACAGTCGCCAAGGTGTGATGGTGTGGTAGACGGAGGAGCGCGGTGTACCGATAAACAAACAAATAACACAAAGTTCTTACTTTCTGTATCACTTCCTCTGTGCTGGGTTTTGATTTTTTGTTTTTCTTCTTCTTTCCACTTTGGATGAGTAAATCAGAGCGGAAAACAAATCATACTTGTTCATTATGTTTTGAGCCAATTAGCACGCGCAGTCTCCATGGTGATGCTAATAGCACATTAAATTAGAATTTTGTGCAGAGACGTGTAAGAACAAAGACATTATGTTTAACTGGTGATTTTTGATGATTGCTGTGTGTATTGTGGTTTAATGGTTGCAGGTGTACAAAGTTCTCCTGCAGACGCGGGGTAACTCCTCACACCGGAGTCATGCTGGCACAGAGATGGAGTGTCACTTTCTATCAGCTGCAGTTGGAAAAGCTTCCACAGTAGGAAAGTCTGCCACTTTATGAGGTGTGAAACACGTTATTATTTTTTTATTTGACATGTAACCAGGATACTGTTCCTCTAAAACTTCATAAGATACAATCCAGACCAAGCAGATTGCAGTCAAATGAGCGATAATATGTAGGAACTGTGACGTATGGGTCAGTCAATCATCTAAAAAAGTACAATTTTAAAAATAGACATTCAAAATCCAAACTTCCAGGCTTTTGTTTTATTAATTAAAGCAAACTGTTCTCAAAAGACCAAAACAACTAAGGTGTTTTTGAGTCTGTTGTACTGGTAAATGGTCTTTACTGATATAGCACATTTTTCTACCTCTTCAGGAGTCTCAAGTTACTTTAATCTGTTAGTGACATTTACCGATTAACATAAATGAAAACGGCTGCACGGGGCTGGAGATTTATCGTTATCACGATATCAACATATCGTATACTTTCTGCAAAAGACTGACGAAACTGTGACCAATTGAGTTTACATGCTTTGTAGCTTTATGCACTGCAAACGGACAGAATTGTCATGTACTGAGACTGCCAAATAACTTCCAATATAAAAGCAAACATTCAAGGGGTATGACTATTAGCCGCTGAAGAGTGGTTCAGTCAGCTGTGAATTTAATTGGTTGTCCTAACACTCACATACGTATATGATAGAAATCAGTTATAGCTGGTGGGAATTGTGGCAGTTTCCCATAATGGAAATTTAACTTTCTCTGTCCGTCCATATGAATGTCTGTTTATTCCCATTGTTACTGTTTATAGCGTATTGTTCTCTGTGCACACGTGTGCGTGCGTGGTTTCATAACAAAAACAACCCACAGCACCCACTAGTGGCCCAACATGTAAACGACACCGCTCTGTTTTCAAAATGTTGCTGTGTGAAGGTGAAACTCTTCTGAAAGGAAAACAGGGAACAGAACCAAACTACTTTAATATCGTAACCCAGCAAACAAAGTGAGCCACAGTGTCCTGTTTGTATTTCACTTCATCCTGAGGGTTCCTCAATCGACGGACACCTAATTTCTCTCAGTGGAAACGACTCCTGTCTGTGTGAGTTTGACAACATCTGCTCCCTGAGCTGCTCTTTTAACTCACTCGAAGGTTTAAAGGCTTGAGGACGTTAAAGGAAAATGTTTAGCCTGGGTACACGGCGCAGTGATGCTAAATGCTAATATTTGGAGTACTGCACAGAGCAAAGTGTTCTGCACTTCAGCAACAATTAAAATCCAATACAGCTGTTGAAGATTGGGATTATAGGCTTCAAATGGCTCTTAATACAAACTATATATTTTGAGGACAATGTTTGAAATGCTCATCGATAGATGCTGCAAATTTTTGGCTGTTCACCAAGGGTTGTCCTCTTTTTCGACTATCCTTCCTTCCCTCCGTCCGTCCATCTTCTTCCCCACCTGACTCCTTTCAATTTAAATTTCAATAAATTACTGACCAGGGACATCCTTAACTTTCACCCTTCCAGGGAAACATAGATCCCACACATGACATCTAATCCATCCTAAAACTCAAGTTACAAACAAACAAATCAATTTCTTCAAACATGTGAGGTTTTGCTCAGGTTCGGAGTTTGAACCGATGTCAGACTGACAATTACACAAAGAGGCATAGAAAACACATAGTTTGTTGGAAAATCAGTCACCGCATGGCCAAAAATAATCCATCTATTAAAAAAAATTCGGTCTTTTCAGCTCCTGAAGACGGAGCCGAGCTGTCGTCGATAGCGTCCATCTTTCTGTCTGCGCGCTTCAAACAACTGGAACAGTGGTTACAGGATGCTGCAAATCCATCAAAACATTTACAGATACAGATACCACCTCGGGCACCCACACATCTCAGTCGATATCTGAGAGCATCACAGCCCGGACCGACCCTCACATTGATTCTCAGGTTCAGAATCATGTAGGAGAGAGAGAGAGAGAGAGAGAGAGAGAGAGAGAGAGAGAGAGAGAGAGAGAGAGAGAGAGAGAGAGAGAGAGAGAGAGAGAGAGGAGTAAAGTAGAAACTATGAGAGCTCAACTACCTTTGAAGACATAAGACTTCATGGAGACTAGTCTGCTGGAGTCTGCTGAGGGTTACACACACACACACACACACACACACACACACACACACACACACACACACACACACACACACACACACACACACACACACACACACACACACACACACACACACACCTCTACAGTGAGCAAATATTGGAGATTTTCTCTGACTGCAGACAGTTGGTTTCTCAACAGGTGAAGGTACCAGAACATGAAAAATTGAGGAGGTGTGCTGACAGATCGGAGGGCTGATGGATGGTTGGAGTGTGAGTGTAGAAGTGTGTGTGTGTGTGTGTGTGTGTGTGCATGTGCAATCTGCGATGGACGCACACAGGAGAGCGTGATCAGAGGATGTCCAGAAACAGGAAGTGATCAGATCTGTGCTTGTCTGAATTTCTGACTCCCACATGATCATCCAGACAAGTGTGTGTGTGTGTGTGTGTGTGTGTGTGTGTGTGTGTGTGTGTGTGTGTTCAGGTGGTATTAAGCACTACAGACGATGAAACAGCCCGTGGATTAGTCTAATTGGAGGCAGAAGAGGAGCAGCATATTGCCTGCATGGGAAAAACAAGGGACAGTCAAAATCCAATTTCAGAAGAAAACAAATTTGAAAAGCAGCTCACGACGGCAATAACCTCCACCAAATCGATTCATAACAGCAACCAGCGAGGAGGGGGGAGGCGGCGGGGGCAGGGGTGGGGGGTGGAGGGGGGAAATAAAAAGAAAGGAAGAAAGAAGAGAGAGGGAGAGAGAGAGAAAGAGAAGGGGGTACCCAGGTGAATCATATCATTTTTGTCTGGGCCACGGAACAGTCGCCAGCGTCTTATTGCAAAATTTAGGCTAAGAGTTGGCAATTTCTCCTTGAAACAAAAAGAGAGCCGGTGTTAAGCTGAATACTAATGGAAGCCCGAGGCAGTGGAAATAACTTTGAAAAGGGCAGCGCAACTCTGTCCAAAAAGAACAACTCAGAGAGGGAGAGGTGGGGGGGTGGAGGGAGAGGGGGGGCGGGGGGGGGGGGGGGGGCAGCGAGGGAGGGCGGGGAGAGAGAGAGAGAGAGAGAGAGAGAGAGAGAGAGAGCGAGAGAGAGGGAGGGAGATGGAGAGAGTACAAAAAAGAAGACAGATCTCTGTGTGTGTATGTGTGTGTGTGTGTGTGTGTGTGTGTGTGTGTGTGTGTGTGTGTGTGTGTGTGTGTGTGTGTGTGTGTGTGTGACAGTATTACGGGCCTGTCTGGTAGAACTTCCTTCTCTCTCCACAATGAGATTAAAGAAGAGTTTGTCTCATTTCTGACTTGGACATCCCGTTCTTTTTAATTACGGTGACAAATAGCTTTTGTCAGGAAGGTGTGTGTGTGTGTGTGTGTGTGTGTGTGTGTGTGTGTGTGTGTGTGTGTGTGTGTGTGTCTCTCTCGAGTGTCCACTTCATCCACGAGTTCCAATAAGACCAAAACTCACACCAGAGAAAGTCAACTTCCCTCATTGTGACTGTCTAACAAACTTTATCTTTGCTACTCATTTCATGATTTAATACTGTAATTAGGAGGTTTTTGCAGATTTAAACATGATTAGAATAAATTTTTGTCTTAGGTCCCATTTACACAAAAAAGTTTCAAGTGAAAACGCAAGGTTTTAAAAAGAATGTCTGTTTTCACAGAAATGGATGAAATTATTGTAATTATTTTATTGTAATAAAACCACACACACAAGCACACAGACAATAAAACACTATAAACATTAACAATGGGAGGACACACACATTCTAGTGGAAAGAAGAACGAGTTGGTTTGTTATTACGGTGACTGTCAAAATAAAAGTACCAAGTCCAGAAGAATATGGACTGGGAGTCATGACACTCTGGAGGAAACGTTGTTCTTATTGTCCGTCTACTGAGCATGTGCAGAATAGCTATTTACTATGGCCGTGGTGAGCATGTGCCATAGCAGCATTTCAGAAAAGCCGTGTTTTTTTCCCCGTTTCCATGGAGACGGGGTCAGAGCATTTTCAAAAAGAAGCATTGTCAGTGACTCCGAGCAGCAGTATCGTGTGAATGGAGCCTCAAAACGCAGCGAAAGTTTTCCATTTTCTCTTGAAAACCAAACTGGACTCAAAGTCGACGCCTGTGGTTTGTGCTGAAAGTCAGTAAAACTATCCGGTGGAAACGGATCACTGCAGAGGAAGGTAAAGCTAATCCTCGTCTCCAAAGATCCACAAGCACCGGCCATTATGTCTTTCATTTAAATCTGGATTGATGCTGAGCCAGTGGCGAGAGGAAAGTGGACGTGGCTGCCAGCGCCGTTCCCAGCTGAGGCGCACTGAGACCCTGACCCAGACTCCGCTGGTGCTCTCGGCTCCACTTTGTGCTGAGGGCAGCAGTCCAGTGTCACGAGCCAGGCGGAGACTCCCTCCATCTGTCATAACCTGCTTTCACTGTACAGCTGCGGGAGGTTAACCGCTCAATGTGTGGATAGTCAGAACACTTCAGCAGCGACTTTAATCTCCTGACAGCGCGGAGCGGACCTGGTGGAGTTATTGACTCATTTCACAGTGTCAGCTGCTTAATCTGGAAGCTCCTCTTGTTCTTCTTCTGCACATAAAACCGGACTTTAGCTCCACTGCTGCTGCCTGGAAACGCAACATTTTATTCTCCTTCAGCTGCCAGAAAAACCAGAGGAATCGTCTTGCAACCTGCACGCTCTCACACTAATTCTGTGCTGCAATGCAGCAGATCTGCTCGGGAACAGCAAGAGAGGCGAGAGGAGCTGCCACGTGACTGCAGGGTTGCTAGTTTGAAATCCTGAGACACACGACACAGTTGGGACTGTTTTTCTCTGAAATGCAACATTTACAGGTTTACCAGCATGGCTCTTTCTTGGGATCATCTAATTCAATTATATTAAAAGTCCCATATTATACATTTTTTCAACAATTTCACATCAGTGTCAGAGGTCCAATAACATGGTATTCAAAGTGTATTTCCACAAATCCTGACTTTCATCCAGTCTAAAAGTCCCTCTACTGAGAACAGGCTGTTCTGTGTCTGTCTGTGCGTACTCCATCTTCCTCTGGAGAGAAGGGTTGCCAGATTGGGCATGTTTCCGCCCAATTGGGCTTCGTGGGAACCCTGTTTGTGTTACCTTTTTTCTTTGTTTATTTTGTTATTGGATGTTTTTGTGGTCCTGACACGTTCCATATTACACATACAATAGTTTTACGGTTTTACCATGAATTTCAATAGAAGTTGAGATTTGAGCTGGTTTTTGTTGAAGTGGGTGGTTTTTAAGATGTGTCTGGGCTGGAGGCAGTGAGTCAGATCTGGCAACCCTGGAGAAGACTCGACTTTACAGTGCAATGCACCAAAGTTGTTTTTTCTGTCCGACCTTAAACGAAAACACTCTTCGTGCTATTCACCTCAGTTTTTTTTTTTCCTTTTTTTGTGCGACCGCAAATCCGATTTCTATGACTTTACTGAATGTTCATCTTCAAAACTGCACTATGTTGTATAATAGATGACGAGGGGAAGGATTTTCATGGGTTCAGTGACCTTCTACCTTCTCCTTTCGAGAGTCGGCTTTGTTTCCCTTGTCTCTTCTTTTGCGACTAGTGTTTGGTTGATGTGCTAAATTATAATGGTTTTTTTTTTAAGTTTTCGGTTGATTTATGGCTATGGCTCGTAGAAACGATGTTTTTCAAGCAGACCAGTTTGAACCAGAATGTGACCCAGAAGTAGAGGCTTCCGAAGAAGTTCAGACTCTGCAGCTGCAGCAGGACGTTTCAGAACGGTTAGTGTGTCGATACAGTTACAAGCAAGTAGCTAATGCTAGCTCCTGCTCACTGTAGGCAAAACTGTTATAGGTTTTTATATTATACTGAGGTCCCGTCCACACGAGCCAATACCATCTTTTTTTCTCGCCGGGGTTCTCAAACAAAATTCCGTCCACACGTCACTATGAACACGGCTCATCACGGGGCTTCAGGGCATGTAGTACATACGTCAGGCCTTTAGGGGCGCTGTGACTCATCGAATACACTAAAAACGCAGAAGGCATGGCGCACATGGAAATTTAAAAGTTTAAATTTAGCCTTCTATATAACTGAGTTCTAGAGGTCGATGGACCTTCCTGCTGCTGGCGTCAGTCGCTTCTGCAGCTGGACCGGAGCGGGAGGAGACGGGGGACATTATGTCATCTTTTATACACAGATGATCGTCTTTGCCGTCCACACCTCAGAGCCGAGCCGGGGATTTAGAATTTTTTCCCCACTCTGGGACCCGTGTTAAAAAAAAACAGTTTGTGGGGTTTTAAAACGCCGCCTCTTGTGGATGATCACCCAACAATGGTGCGTTTACGTGAACCGGCATTCTCGAGTGGACGGCCCCTTCATTTATTTATTTATTCAGTCTGTCAGAAATCAGCTGGGCCCAGTTGGTCAAAACTTGGTTATTTTAACCACTGGTTAAGCCAGAACCACCGTTTAAATGCTTAACCCGTCGTTAGCTAACCGACCGTTAAATATGCGTTGTTAAAAACATGGTCAGTCGTCCCGTTAGTTAACGTCGCCGTCAAAGTTAACAGTGAGGTTAGCAACACTGTTTAGCGTCCCTTACGCCGCCGCACCCAAGGCTCCGCCCACAAGTCTCCGTGCTTCCGCGTTTTGTCTGAAGCATTACCGGTTACCGTAAATGACATTGTGGTGGACGGCAGCACAGTGTTTTAATCTGCTCTAGAAAACGACCATAAAACATGACAAACTACGCTGCTGCCAGGATATTAAAGTGGAACATGAAAACTGAGCTGGATGATCGACGGCATCATGTTGCCTCCACTTTTTTTTAATTTTGACCTGAGAGAACGATATAGAAAGTGGATTGAGTGGCCATAGAAAAA
Organism: Lipophrys pholis; assembly: GCF_963383615.2. NCBI lineage: Eukaryota > Metazoa > Chordata > Actinopteri > Blenniiformes > Blenniidae > Lipophrys > Lipophrys pholis. Next base: position 6,657,442 of record NC_137639.1, on the reverse strand, counting down.
AAAAATAATAGCTTGGATTGTTGGATTCTTTTCCCATAAAATGAGCCTTTTAATGCTTCATGTGAAAGAGAACTTTCATTGTCGATCAGCGTGTGTTTACATAGGTTGCTATTGGAAACGGCTGTGGAGCAGCGTTCCATCATTCTACACCTCCATTCCTCCATGTTGAAGCATTTGATTCAGACACGTCCAGAAATAAAGTGAAAGGAGCAGAAATTCACGATGTAATGCCCGAATGTTGAAAAATAAGCCACAGCCTCATTTATTTATGGTAAAGAGGGAATATGTGATTTAGAGCTGCTGAGAATTCGATCCTCTCTTTTTGGATCAAGGTGAGTTTAACATGTCTGTATTTCACATGCTTTAGTTAGAAAACACCGATATCTAATGTGCTCCGTGGAAACGTGGCTTTTAAAGCTCCAGAACAGCAAATATGACAGGATGGAAGCGACATTGGTGAAAAAATATAATACAAGATAGTAACTAGGTGTCTCAAGTTATTTATTTCAGGTTACTACTTATTATCTAATTTTCACTCGTTATATATATATATTCTTTTTATAATTTTTTTCCCTATGGCCACTCCAGGGCTCCGTAGGGGCGGAACTCTCCATTACAGTATTGACTTATATCAAAGTTAAGTCCACGGTCCACCCTATCCTTCCATTGTTCAACTGGCATCATGAACGCAGCGCTGCCAGTGAACGCCATGGTGAGAGTTAACCACTGTTAAAAAGTTACTGGAGGTCCGGAGGTGCGTTACCTTTAACGTCAAGATAACGTCCGGTTAAAGTTAACCGAGTTTTGAACAGCGAGATAACAGTGCAGCTAAAAGTTAACGGTCGGGTAAATGTATTTAACGGCTGGTTAAACGATAACCCAGTTTTGAACAACCGGGACCTGGAAGGGTCAAAGTGAGTCTCCATCACAAGAGGGAGTGGTTACTTCCCTGCATGACGTCATGAAGGGAAAATCTCTGAATTGCCTGTATGAGCACA